>NC_057803.1:369475725-369559184 GCF_018294505.1 Triticum aestivum
CAGAATTCAGATGCATAATTTCTGGTGCAACAGCGAGCGCTGGAGGATTTTAGCGCCAAACAAGAGAAAACTAATAAGCCTGCTAAGCTTCTGGACAACATGGTGGGTATCCAGGATATCGTTTCTTGAGCTCTTATGAAGTGGTTTCAGTTTTGGACTTGTTTTGCTGCCACAATTATTTGCAGCGTGGCCAATTTAGACCCAGTGTATGTAATATGATGCTTTGTTCCCTATATTTGCACTGGTTGCGAACTTTGCTGCCCGGTGGATGTAATATGTGTAATATCCATAATAGCCTAGCGTAAGTTGCTTGCTTATTTATTTCCTTATTTCCTTGTTTATTTATTTGGTTGTAGTCACTACAGTTCTTTTTCTGCAGTTTACTAGTGACCATGGGCCTCCTACAGGCCAAAGATCCATGGGCCTTCTACAGGCCGTATAATCCATGGACCGTCTACGGGCCATATGATCGATTGGCCAAACATGGGCCATATTATTCGTGGACCAATAACGGTCCGCAAAATGGGTCATAAGTGGGCTAGAGTGGAAATCATCTGTTTATGACCTGACAATAACAGGTCGTTAATAGGCCGGAATGTATAAGGGCTTAATTCTATCGACATGCATCATGGTTCGTTAATGGACCCTATTTGATGACGCTATGAAAACAGCCCAATGGGTTAATGGGCCATAAATAGGCCGACTGTAACCACGGGCTGAATTTGGCCCACAAGCAAAACAGGCCAGTAACGGACTGTAAGTAACCAGATGCTAGAAATGAGCCCAAGAATAAATGGGCCCTTAGAACGTCGAAAGTTAACATGGGCTGGAAATGGCCTAACAGAACAATGGGCCGTTAATGGGTATAAAGCGATACCATGTTCATTATGGGCCAGTTTCACCACAGGCCTTTAATGGGCCCAGAGTTACAAAGGGCCTCATATGGGCCGGAAGTTACAACAGGCTAGAATCATTTTGGATGGCCCAGATGATGCTACTAGGTCTAATTCAGATAAGCCATAACAGGCCATGAGTTAGCGGGCTATAAATGGGCTATATGCGAGTAGGCCGTTAACAAGCTTTTCGTGGGCCGGCCTACTTCCTTTTGACCAAGTCAAACGAGCCAGCCTTTTGACCTGAATGGGCCGCTGTTGGGCCTTACCACATGTCGACATATCATAGGCACGTCCCGTACAATGAGTGGATGACATCTGTCCCAACACTGAGCCGGCACGTGGATCCTCCGATGAATGAGAATTTTACACGTGGAAAATGCCCATTGGTCCTGGCTGTTAACGAGTTATCGGATCCAAACCAGAACCTGATAGCATAACGGCAACCCATTATGGTGGATCCCACATGTCGGCTACCCCTGACGAAAACAGTTGAATGACGTGCCATTTATCGTCATGGAAGTGGGCACTTCCATGATGATAATTTTGGTATTGTTATGTAACACTTCTACAACAACACAGGTATGACTATCTTGATTTTGTCAGAAAATCGTCATGGGTGTACATGCATGACAGAAAATGGACCTACTATGATAAACACGTATTATCACGGAAGTGGTTTTTTTGTAGTGTATGCTGCTTCAGTTTGGATGAGTCTCCATCGTGGGGAGACACACTAAGAAGTTGCGATGATATGAATTCTCGTTGCCCACCGTTATGGATCATGCCATCTATGAAGAACACGTGTGACTTGAACTAAGAGACAGACATGTACCTAGGGATGTATGAACCTGAGTAATGTACCGTGGTAAGTGAAGTAGCGAAGCACAAATAGTATGAACCTGCGTGGCATATAGGCATTTGTCTTACTACCACTAAATGTTGTACGTGCAATGCAGGGTGATATTATGATGTATGTGCCGAAGTACTCTACTATATTAATTGCAGGCATGTATTAGGTTGGATATTTGTTTACGTGTATGGTCCAAGACCTTCAAACTAGACATGTCTGTCTCTCCGGGTCATACTTTGTATCGTTATATACTAGTACTATGTGTGGTCTCCGACCTATAAGTGGATGAACTGGAGACGCTGTACCATGATGTTCATGTTCCACTCCCTTCGCTAATGTGTGGGACATCCAACACGTGTCGTGCTTCGCATTCCTCCATCGTAAGAGTTGAAACGCTAGCTTTCATCAAAAATAAAAAATAAATATAAACCAGCTGTGACACTATACCATGCGGTTTCCTTGCTACTCCTTCATATCGGAAATAATACTTTTGTTCGCCGACATGTGGGATGTCGACCATCCTGGTCCACTTGCCATGCACCAAAATTAGAGTGCATCACACAGAAATACAGGGGAGAGTCACCTCGGTCGTCGTGCCCCAGTAATAATGACTAATGAGCCAGCAAATCACAGTCCTAACCTTTCCCACTGTATGTTTCTTGGACGAAGGAACCATCATGACTTAGTTGAATTCCGCTTCTTGAAGAAAACTATTGTACTAGAAATACTGCTAGCTACAGTACTGTACATCAGCAGAGTATGAATTGGAGCAAATACTCTATAATAAGGTACAATTAGTGGGCTATAAGGATTAAACTATTATATTTGTGCTGAGTTTGATGAGATAGGAGGGAAGCGTGCTGCAGCACAGACACCAATTTGTCGATGTCATGCTCAAAAGGGGTGACGAGGTCCGCTAGTACACGTTATTCCTTGCACCCAAAAAACAAACTAATCCCACTCGCTGTAAATGTCTAAAAGTGCAACTAATCCCTGGGTGGTTTTGTAAATTCATAACAACATATAGCTCATTGAACTAATATCCTTTCAAGATGATTATTTCAGAAAGTTCAATTATTTGCATGGAATGGACTAGAGATGTGGACCGCTCAAAATGCTAAGGACAAATATTGGCAAAAGCTCAAGACTCTTCATTTCTATTTGCGTGATCCAAGATCACATTGAGTCCATAGGAAAGCCAATACTATTAAAAGGGGATGAGGTGTTGCTTAATGGTCTACTTGCTCAAAATGCTTAGTGATATGCTGCAAAGCCCTCAACCATTTTTTCAAATCTAAATATGTCCTAAACCTGAAGTCAAACTCGGCCCCACTGGTTTGATTCATCCGGCACCACTGAGTTCACTTGACATAGCCATAGCCAGAGACCCTAATCAGTTCGGTCTCATAGGGATCTCGGTCTCACCAAGATAGGATTGCAAACTCTCTATTTCCCTTCATAGCGTTTCGGTCTCACTGAAATGAGTGATCGAGTTCGCAGTGCAAACTCTCTGTTTCGCTTTCGTAACATTTCAATATCACCAAAATGAGCGATTGGTCCCATCGAGTTTTCCTCACCAACTCTCTGTTTGCTTGTTAATGAAATTAGTCTCACCGAGTTGAAGTAACCAGTCAAACCGAGATTAAGTTTTGCCCTAACCCTAGCTCATAGGTCCCACTGAGTTGATCTTGTTGGTCCCACCGAAAAATCTAGTGTTCACATTTTGAACTGAATTGGTCGCACCGAGTTCATCTATTCGGTCTGACCAAGTTGGCTCTTTTGTGTGTAACGGTTAGATTTTGTGTGGAGGCTATATATATATGCCTCCACCCACTCTCCATTAGTGAGAGAGCCATCAGAATGCTCCTACACTTCCAGCATTCATTTTTCTGAGGGAGAACCACCTACTCATGTGTTGAGACCAAGACATTCCAATCCAACCACAAGAATCTTGATCTCTAGCCTTCTCCAAGTTGCTTTCCACTCAAATCATCTTCCCATCATAGAAAAATCTGTGTGAGAGAGTTGAGTGTTGGCGAGACTATCATTTGAAGCACAAGAGCAAGGTGTTCATCATCAACACACCATCTATTACCTTTTGGAGAGTGGTGTCTCCTAGATTGGTTAAGTGTCACTTAAGAGCCTCTGTGAATATTGTGGAGTTGAACCAAGGAGTTTGTAAGGGCAAGGAGATCACCTACTTCGTGAAGATCTACCCAAGTGAGGCAAGTCCTTCGTGGGCGATGGCCATGGTGGTATAGACAAGGTTGCTTCTTCGTGGAACCTTTGTGGGTGGAGCCCTCAATGGACTCGCGCAACTGTTACCCTTCATGGGTTGAAGTGTCCATCAACGTGGATGTACGATAGAACCACCTATCGGAACCATGCCGAAAATCTCCGTGTCTACAGTGCGTTTGCCTTTCCAAACCCCTCCCTTTACCTTCATATGCAATATTTTACATTCCGCTGCCATACTCTTAGAATTGCATGTGTAGGTTGATTGCTTGACTTGTGCTAAGTTGTTAAAATCTGCCAAGACATAAAATTGGGAAAAGGCTAGGTTTTTATTTTGTCAAGTAGTCTAATCACCCCCTCTAGATGTACTTTCGATCCTACAATGTCATGCATGCTTAAATTGGTCAAGTAGTCTAATCACCAAGCTAGGGTATGAACTCGACCCTTTGTGCTTTCCTCTCTCCAATTCTTAGTACAAAGATCAATGCCATGATTCTTGCCATGATTGAAATAGTCCTATCCAATTAAAACTTCCTTTAGATTAGTTTGATCCAAAAACTTAGGGTTAGGTTTCCGCCAAACTCATCTTGGACCGACCGATTTGAAAGATTCAGTTTCACTGATTTGGCCTAGGCCATTGCACATGTACTACTCGGTCTGACCGAAGTGTACAAATTAGTGTGACCGAGTTTACTTTCTCATTGAAACCTTAGCTCCTCGGAGTCACCGAACTATGTCTCGGTCTGACCATTTTGACATGTTTAGACTCCAAAGTTGCTTTGGTGTCACCGAGTTTGTCATATCGGTCGCTCCGAAATGCTTTCTGCAGAAAACTAATTTAATTTTTTGAGTCATTCTTTTGCCAAAACAGCGGTACTTTGTGATGCTCATCTACTCTACCTATACCCATCTATTCATAGTGTCAGTTTCAACAATGTCAGACCAGAGTGACAGCCAGAACAGGCCAGAGGAGGACCAGACTCTCAGTGAGGGCACTAATCCCTTAAGCAGCTCTGATGATGGAAGCAGAAGCACACCTAGCAATCTACCTAAGGCTACTACTAGGTATAGGAAGAAGAGAACCTCAGATTGAAGATGAGGAGTATATTGCTGATGAGGAGGTCACTCCCAAGAAGAAGTTGACCAAGAAAGAACATGTTGTTGCTGCTACTAGCATTAAGCCAGGCATGAAAGTAAAGGCTCCTACTCAGAGAAAGCCTATGTCCAAAGCCAGGGCCTCAACACTTGAAACTTTGAAATCAAAGGAAGAAGATGATGCTAGAGGCAAGAAGAGGAAGGAAAGGGTCAAAAAGAACATGGCTAGAGTTATATAAAAACCTTCTATGATGAAGAAGTCTGATGAGGATGAGGATGAAGAAGATGTCGCACCAGCACCTAAAGCTCAGAAAGTGATGGGAGATGCAATCAAGTCAGGGGCTGCTCCTTCTAAGTCCAAGAATGCTCCCAAGCAATCTTCACAAGATCAAGCTCCAAAGCAAACTGCACCTAATAGAAGCACAAGAAACATCCCTGCTGCAGAGAAGAATTAGGCCCCAGTGCCTGAAGTTGAAGAAGAGGAAGAGCCCCAAGTGCTGAGAAAGCTCAAGCCCAAGATACCTAATCATAATGGCAATCATCCCATTGCAGAGAACATGAAGTTCATGAAAGATGTAGGTCTCAGATTATGAAGGCAAACTGATTCTTATGCTACAAGGAGAAGAACTGCCGTGGATTACAGGTTCCACACCAAAAATAGCATGACTTCTATGAGACTGTCTGTAACACCCACAATGCGGCTATATGTCCCACGTGTTGGGGCACGAGTTAGAGGCATAGCCGCATGGTAGGCTTGTCGCGAGAGGGGTAATCTTAAAAAGGAAGACAACCCCAAATGCTAGATCCCCGATCGTCCCAACTGGGCTCCACTACTGATCATCAGGAAAAGAAACATAGTAACGGCCCGAATCCTCGTCGAACTCCCACTTGAGTTAGGTATCATCACCTGCACTAGCATCCTCGGCACCTGCAACTGTTTGGAAGTATTTGTGAGTCACGAGGACTCAGCAATCTCACACCCACGAGATCAAGACTATTTAAGATTATGGGTAGGAAAGGGTAGTGAGGTGGAGCTGCAGCAAGCACTAGCATATATGGTGGCTAACATACTGAAAAGAGAGCGAGAAGAGAAGCAACGAATGGTCCAGAAGCTAGGGGTGATCAAGAAGTGATCCTGAGACTACTTACGTTCAAGCATAACACAAGACCATGTTCTCTTCCCGGACTCCGTCGAAAAGGGACCATCGTGGCTACACACACAGTTGATTCATTTTAATTAAGTTAAGTGTCAAGTTCTCTACAACCGGATATTAACAAATTCCCATCCGCCACATAACCATGGGCACGGCTCTCGAAAGTTTATACCCTGCTGGGGTGTCCCAACTTAGCCCATCACAAGCTCTCACGGTCAACGAAGGATATTCCTTCTCCCGGGAAGACCCGATCAGTCTCGGAATCCCGGTTACAAGACATTTCGACAATGGTAAAACAAGACCAGCAAAGCCACCCGATATACCGACAAATCCTGATAGGAGTCGCACGTAACTCGTTCTCAGGGCACACCGGGTGGGGAAGACATCGGGTTGGCATAGACCCTGGTTGCCCAAGGGGTGCGGACATTGCCCAGTTTGGACCAACACTCAGAGGAGCACTGGCTGGGGGTTTAAAATAAAGATGACCCTTGAGTCCTCGGAACCCAAGGGAAAATGGCTTAGGTGGCAAATGTTAAAATCAAGGTTGGGCCTTGCTGGAGGAGTTTTATTCAAAGCAAACTATCAAGGGGTTCCCATAACACCCAACTGCATAAGGAACGCAAAATCAAGGAACATAACACCGGTATGATAGAAACTAGGGCGGCAACAGTGGAAAAAAAACACCAGTCATAAGGCCGAGCCTTCCATCCTTTACCAGGTATATAGATGCATTAAAGTAAAAAAGATATAATAATGATATTCCAACAATATCCATGTTCCAACATGACTGGAAACCAATAAGGCTTATAATGCCTTCTGAGTCATATATGACATTAACCGGTGTTCATTAAACCGGCCTGGTCTTCGCTATAAGTCGCCAGTATGAGATAACATCCGGTGTTTATTAACCCGGCCTGGTTTTCGACTATAAGTCGCCAGTATACGATAAGATAATATCTGGTGTTTATTAACCCGACCTGGCTTTGGACTATAAGTTGCCAGTATATATTTGGATTGCGCCATTGGAGTCATGCGCTTATAAATCATTGGGTATATTATTCAAATCTTTAATAGCCAACATGGCTGGATTTTTATTATGGTTATCAATAACTAGTATTATGATTGAAGTTTTCAAAGTCGCTTTAGCGTAATGGCTATTATTTTATCAATGGAGATGATTTATTCTACAATGGAGGGAATAGTCCCGAGTCGCTGCAGGCTTACGACCCGACACTTGGGGGCTACATTATTCAAGTCGAGATTACATCAAATATGCAAGTCTCATGTCGCTGCAAGCATGCACCATGACACTTGGGGGCTAATGCAAAGTCATTTTTACTGGCCTTATTGAAGACCCGACTCATCACTTCATAATGAGCTGGTCCTTGGGGGCTACCAATTGCTCTTGTCAACAATTCAAGGTACACAAGTCTTATTCCATTATATTGAAGGGTCCACTGCTCAGTTGGTAAAGAATAAAGTTCTTAACCTTGTGGACGTGGGTTGAAGCCCCATAATGGGGGTTACATCATATGATGTTCTTTTCAAAGAAGTATATATAAAGTCCTAGCTCAATATTATCTTACTGAGCCGGCCCTTGGGGGCTACACGTTGTCGTTCAAGTCTACATGATCATATTCATAAAGTCCCTGCTCATTATTGCATAATGACCCGGCCCTTGGGGGCTACACTGGTTGAAGTTTTTCTGAGTATAAGGCAATTACAAGTCCCAGGTTGCTGCAAGCATGACAACCCGACACTTGGGGGCTACATATATGGAGTATTCAGTCTTTACTAGTGACTAAGATGAACAACATGGATTTCTTCAAAGTGGAGGTATTTATATTGAAGCAAGTCTTAAGTCATCACTTTGTTTCTGCTCAAGACTTGGGGGCTACGGGTAATATGGATATAAGGGAGAAAAATCTTCAAATTCTCCGTTTTGAGTAAACCAGATTGACCCGGCGTCACCGATAACTATGACCCAACGTCGGCAACAATTATGACCCGGGGCTATCAATATTTACAAAACTGGATATTTTGGCAATGATAAACCGGCAAATCCTACAATCCGGCTGAAAATCACATGAGTATTTCAATACCAATATTTTTATTAAGCAGTGGGAGTTGAATCGGTATTCTTCACAATATTTTTCTAGGAGATACCAATGATAGTAAATTGATTATGAAGTTGGCCTATTGACCCGGATTTTCTACAAGAAGGAATGACAAGGAATTAAGGATGAACAGGTGCCGACTTACAAGAGTTCTTAACCCGGAGCATAATCTATCAAAATTGTTCTTGTGTTTGTTTTACAGGATCAGTTTAACATGGATAAATCCAATTAAACTAGGGGATAATGTCGGGGATATACCCCACGGTGTAACCCACCGGATGTATGACCCGGCTGGAGCTTGGCGACTCACTGGTGACCCGCCCGGAGCTTGGCGATTCACGGGTAACCCGTCTGAGCTTGGTGACTCACGGGTAACCCGCCCGAGCTTGGCGACTCATTAGTAACCTGGCGTGCCGGTCGGATGGACAACAAGGCCCAAGTCCCAGAAGGTCGGCTCATGTTATGGTGGGCCGGTTTAAGAGAAGGCATAAGGAATATGCCCATACAAAAGGAAGCAAGACTAGGACTCCACTTGTAATAGAGTAATCTTAATCCTATTAGGACTACTCATGTAACCTGCCCCTTCAACTTATATAAGGAGGGGCAGGGCACCCAAAGAGAGACAGAAAATAATCGCTAAGGCTAGACACAACTAAAGGGGAGCCGGCTTATGCGGCGACTCCCTCATGAGCATAATGAGACCTAGCCACAAACATCATGTAGGGCTATTTCGGATGATGTTTCCCGGGGCTCGAAGCTGTCTAAATCCTTGTCTT
Organism: Triticum aestivum; assembly: GCF_018294505.1. Lineage (NCBI taxonomy): Eukaryota > Viridiplantae > Streptophyta > Magnoliopsida > Poales > Poaceae > Triticum > Triticum aestivum. The sequence goes on from NC_057803.1 coordinate 369,484,849, forward strand.
GTGCGTTGATCCGCCTCGCGTCTCTCGATTACTACCAACCCCTTAAAGCTACCACATAGATGCGTTGGCCTCACGACTATGTCCTCACACTAGGACATCTGCCGTGACAATTCCACGACACTTCCCTTCCCAACAAGAGATGTCTCCACGTTAATAAAGCATGAACAACTGCCGCCAACTCAAGGTCGTGAGTGGGGTAGTTCCTTTCGTTGGGCTTCAACTGGAAAGAGGTATAAGCCACAACTTTCTTCTCTTGCATTAACACATCACCGAGGCCTCGTAAAGAGGCATCACAGAAAACTTCAAATGGCTTGGATTCATCAGGTGGAGTCAAGACAGGAGCAGTGAACAGCTTCTCTTTGAGGTTGTTGAAAGCAACGTCACATTCATGCGTCCAGAAATACTTGACATGCTTCTGGAGGAGGTTGGAAAGAGGCTTTGCAATCTTAGAGAAATTCTCAACGAATCTTCGACAATAACTTGCAAGCCCAAGAAAACTGCGGAGTTGCTTGACATTCTGAGGAGCCTCCCAATTCACAATTGCAGACACCTTCTCGGGATTAATAGCGATGCCCTTGGCGGAGATGATATGACCAAGGTAAAGAACCACATCAAGCCAAAATTCACACTTTGAAAACTTCGCATCGAATTTATGCTCTTTGAGTTTGTCGAGCACTAATCTCAAATGCTTGGCATGGTCCTCCTTATTCTTAGAAAAGACCAAGATATCATCGAGATACACTAGGACGAAATCATTCGTGTAAGGGTTGAAGATGAAGTTCATCACGTGAGATAACGTTGGAGGAGCATTGGCAAGGCCGAAAGAAATGACAGTATATTCATAAGAACCATAGCTTGTTCTGAATACTGTCTTGGGGATATCTTCTTCACGAATGCGAATCTGATGATAACCCATATAGAGGTCAAGCTTAGAGAATACTTGAGCACCTTTAAGTTGCTCGAAAAGCTCATTGATGTTGGGAAGTGGGTACTTGTTCTTTGTTGTCTTCTTGTTCAATGGGCGGTAGTCGACACAAAGTCGGTCCATGCCATCCTTCTTCTAGACAAAAAGAACACCACAACCCCATGGAGACAAACTCGATCTGATCAGACCCAAACACTCTTGTTCATCGTGCTGTTTCTTCAACTCCTTTGGTCCAAGCTTGTAAGGACGCTTGCAAACAGGTTCCGTGGTAGGCTCAAGATCGATAACGAATTCAACTAGCTGGTGAGGAGGCATTCCCGGAAGCTCTTTTGGGAAGATGTCTTGATATTCACGAATGACTCGAATATGAGAGATGGCATTCAACTCGCCCTTCTCATTGAGAGAAACCAGTCGAATGGTTTCTTCACGAGCGGCATAGATGATCACAACCTCAGAAGAGTGTGTCAATTGAATCTGCCTGCCAGCACAGTCAAGCTGAGCCTTGTGCTTAGAAAGCCAGTCCATCCCGAGAATTAGATCAATATCCGAGTCACCAAGGACCATTGGAGAAGACAAAAATTTATAGTCTCCCATCTTGATGGTAACATTCGGAGCCATCATTTTGGTGTTCAAGAACAAACCTGGAGAGGAAACCACTATCGGCTTGGGCAAATCGATAGTATGCAAATCATGCAAGGATGCAAAAGGCTTTGGTATGAATGAAATAGATGCACCAGTATCAAATAAGACTCTTGCAGGAATATCCTTGACTGGAAGATTACCCATGATCACTTCGGAAGAATCCTCTACCTGAGCTGCGTTCATCATATTCACCTCTCCAGACTTGGAATTATGCTTGACCACTACATTGCTGGTAGATCTCACAGGAGGAGGAGGCGGAAGGCGCCTTTGGTTGAAGCACTTGTTTGCATAGTGCCCTTTCTGCTGACACTTGTTGCAAGTAACCTCTAAGAGAGGACGATCATATGGAGCACTTGACCTTGGAGCTTGATGCTTAGCTTTGTTCTGATATGTAACACCCACGATGCGGCTATATCTCCCACGTATTGGGGCACGACTTAGAGGCATAGCCGCATGGTAGGCTTGTCACAAGAGGGGTAATCTTCACACATCCCATGTACTGAATAAGAAAGGGATAAGGAGTTGGCTTACAATCGCCACTTCACAAAAATACAAGTTAAACATACATCATCCAGAGTACAATCAAGGTCCGACTACGGTACCAAAGTAAAAGAAGACAACCCCAAATGCTAGATCCCCGATCGTCCCAACTAGGCTCCACTACTGATCAACATGAAACGAAACAACACAACGAACAAGATCTTCATCGAGCTCCCACTAGAGCTGGGTTGTGTCATCTGCATTGGTATCATCAGCACCTGCAACTGTTTGGAAGTATCTGTGAGCCACGAGGACTCAGCAATCTAACACACGCGAGATCAAGAATATTTAAGCTTATGGGTAGGAAAAAGGGTAGTGAGGTGGAGCTGCAGCAAGCACTAGCATATATGGTGGCTAACTTACGCAAATAAGAACGAGAAGAGGAGCAAATCACGGTCATGAACGAGAAGTGATCAAGAAGTAATCCTGAATCTACTTACGTTCAAGCATAACACAAGAACCGTGTTCACTTTCCGGACTCCGCCGAGAAGAGACCATCACGGCTACACACATGGCTGATGTATTTTAATTAATTTAAGTGTCAAGTTCTCTACAGCCGGACATTAACAAATTCCCATCTGCCCATAACCGTGGGCACGGATTTCGAAAGTTCAAAACCCTGCAGGGGTGTCCCAACATAGACCATCACAAGCTCTCACGGTCAACGAAGGATATTCCTTCTCCTAGGAAGACCCGATCAGACTCGGAATCCCGGTTACAAGACATTTCGACAATGGTAAAAGAAGACCAGCAGGACCACCGGTTGTGCTGACAAATCCCGATAGGAGCTGCACATATCTCGTTCTCAGGGCACACCGGATAAGATAAGCGTACATGAACCAACACAACCCAAGTTGCCAAGGGACGGACCCGCACAGTGCTCTAGTTTGGACCAACACTCAGAGGAGCACTGGCCCGGTGGTTTAAAATAAAGATGACCCTTGGGTCTGCAGAACCCAAGGGAAAAAGGCTTAGGTGGAAAATGGTAAAACCAAGGTTGGGCCTTGCTGGAGGAGTTTTATTTAAGGCGAACTGTCGAGGGGTTCCCATTATAACCCAAACGTGTAAGGAACGCAAAATCAAGGAACATAACACCGGTATGACGGAAACTAGGGCGGCAAGAGTGGAACAAAACACCAGGCATAAGGCCGAGCCTTCCACCCTTTACCAAGTATATAGATGCATTAAAGTAAATAAGATATAATGATTTCCCAAGAAATATCCATGTTCCAACATGGAGCAAAACTCCATCTTCACCTGCAGCTAGCAACGCTGTAAGAGGGGCTGAGCAAAGCGGTAACATAGCAAACAACAGTTTGCTAGGATAAGGTGGGTTAGAGACTGGACATGGCAACATGGGAGGCATGATATAGCAAGTGGTAGGTATCGCAGCATAGCAAAAGAGCGAGCAACTAGCAAGCAAAGATAGAAGTGATTTGGAGGGTATGGTCATCTTGCCTGCAAAGTTCTCCAAGTTGACAAAAGCTTGATCCTCGTAAGCGTACTCAACGGGTTCCTCGATCACGTACTCGTCTCCCGGCTCTATCCAAGGCAAGCACACAAGCAAAAGACCAACAATCAATCACGGTGCAATGTGCAAGCAACATGATGCAAAACATGGCATGATGCACAACCAAGTATGATGCATGTACGGTTTAAATATGCATGGCATGTCAAAGTGCACAAACAATACTACAAATTAACTGGAGCTCAATATGTAACAAGTTGCATATTGAAGAAACATCACATTTAATTATTTAGTTCTCTCCCATTTATGTAGCCAACAATATTAAATGTTGATTAACATGGCAAGAGGGTGAAGCACAACAAAACTACCTATCTAGGCAAGTTTAAATGAGGCCGGAAACAACGAACAACAATTCCGGTAAATCCCCATATGCATATTATGAATTTGGTACTGTTTTGCCCTAAACCCAATTTTAGAGTTGTTAAACCTGCAAAGAAAGTACACCATGTTAAACTAGGCATTTTTCTACCCCATTTACATATAAAGTTTATTAAATTTGGAGCTACAGTTATTAAGTTATGAAATAAAGCATTTTAACATGGCATATGAGAAAAACAAAGCAAACCAACAAGTTCAAACATTTTTAACATACATGACAGTGGCATATTAAGAACCTACACAAAATTCTAAGCATTTTTCATATATAAAACATTTTAATCTGATGCACGGTTGTGGAGTTATTAAATGCACGAAGTCTAGGGACTTTTCTATAAAACAGGAAATCCCTGGAATAATAGCTAAATGCGGAACTAGGGAAAAACAACACATGGGCTGAAAGCAGTGAGCGACAGGTAGAAATTGAGTGCATGGGTGAGGAAAAACAGATGGGCGCTCACTTTGGGCTAGAGGACGAATCTGGAGCTGGGCCAAGCGGGTGGCCGCGGCTTGGTCTACGGGGAAGCAGTGCGGCCCACCGGACCTGACCGACGTGGTCAACACGGACGCTGGGCGCTCGTTGGCTCGTCCCTGAAGCGAGGATCGATCAGGCACTCGATGCGGACGGCGGCGGCGAAGAGCTCGCCGGATCCACCTGATCCGGACAAGGCAGCGGCAGGGGAGGCCGGAAACGGGCAGGACGACGACAGGGCACATAGATCCGGTGGCCATGGGGGCCCTGTTCATGGCGGGAGAGAGAGAGATGTTAGAGGAAGGAGGAGAAGGAGATGGTCAGGGAAGGAGGACCAGGGCAGTGGGGTCCGACCTGGGAGGTCCTCCGCCGAAGTTCGACGGCGACGAGGTGTCCGGTGGCAGGGTCGGCGAGGCCGCGAGTTGCGTTTGGAGGTGCGACGCGGAAGAGCTCGGGATCGAGGGCTCCTCCCCTCGATCCAGATCGAGAATGGGAGTGCTCAGGCTGTGGTGGAGGCTCGGGCCCCGATGGGCTTCCCAGGGCCCGATCCGGGTCCTGGCAGGCCTATGGGGGAAGTGGGGGTGGTGGCGCTAGGTGGCAGCAGCAGAGTGGCTGGAGGGGCGCGAGCGCGGCGAGGTGGCGCGCTGCGGTTGGTGGGAAGCGGTGGCGCAGGTGGTGGCTGTGGAAGGAGGCGGTGACACTTGGCGACGGTGGGCTGGGCGGCACGGAAATCAAGGCATGGTGGCGGCGGCTGGAGGTAGGGGAGGGGTAGGTTGCCCGAAATGGAGAGGGGGATGTCTATTTGTAGCAGAGGAGGCTAGGGTTTGAGTCTAGGGAAGGTTTCGGAGCCCTCTGATATCGATCGGACGGTTCGAGACGCGAGGGTGGAGTAGGTGGGCTATGAAGAGAGGAAGATGGGCAGCTCGGCAACAGTTTTTGGAGACCGAAAATGTGTGACGATTTGACCAACTATAATGCCGCTATATGTTTTATGGCTGGGCTATCAAACAAGCTCCGAAAGCGATGAAACTTGGCAGGCGGCCTACTGACAACAAAACAACACTGCACACCAACTTTCATCCCAATCCGAGAACATTTTTCAGCCACTTATAAAATAATATTTCGGACGTGCCACGGGCGCGTGCAAGTGTGTCTGGCCTCAGAACGGACAACGGAAGGAACGGGGAGACCGGGATGGATGCAAGTTTTGAAAACATGATGATGCAATGCACATGATGACATGTCAATATGCAACATGCAAGCGAAAAACAAGGCAACAACAGCGAATAACTGGAGGGCACTTGGTGCGTCGGTCTCGAGGCGTTACAACACTCCACCACTACAAAAGGATCTCGTCCCGAGATCTAGAATGGCACCGGAGAGAAACGGAAGAGGAAGAGAAAAGGTAAAACTAAGTTGCTTCTTTGACGAACGAGTGAAACCAAAGAACCTTGCGAGGTTGAACAAATTGAAAGAAAGAATATAACGAAGATGAACAAAGTTTAAAAACACTCCATTAGAAAAGAGGAACAAGGAACATTACTAGACCCTTGTAGGTTGAAAGACATAAGAAAAGTGTTACAATGGACAAGAAGTACATGCAAGCACTCTGGTTGAAACGAGATGTACAAGGAACGATAAAGATCAATTATGATAACACTCCGGTCAGAAATGGAAGGTAAAGAATATGAGCTTGGCAAAATGAAAGCACTTGGATGAGACTCCGGTTAAAAGAAGAATGATAGCCACAACACTCCGGTTAAAATAAGATAGAGGAGGAAAAAGGATGATATAATTTGGGCAGCACTCAGGCTGTAAATGGAAGGAATTGAACATGATCTTGACAAATCAAGATGATGGGTCGAAGAGAGCCACATCACAATGCCTCTGGAACAAATGTAAGAATGGAATGAAAATAAGGGAGATGAGAGAACCAACATCTCTCACAACTGAACTTGAGAGAGCACTCTTATGAAGGGTTGAACGGAGTTGTTGGAAATCACAACAAAAGATATGATTTCCAATGGTCTTAAGGAAAACATCCCCAAATTATGAGGTGAAGACTAGCCACTAACAAAATCAATCAATTGGGTTGAGATCAACAAGGAGATGAAACACCTTCATCGAGTTGAGACGCGGAAATTGGATCATAGATAAGCACCATAATGGCAACATTCCTAATGGAAGGCTTTAGGTGAAATCTATACCAAGATACTCCAACAAAGAATTATTATAGGTTGAAACAACTCATAATCAAAAGAAAATGATGGTTTTACAACATCTCATTCCTGACAACTTGTGAATCATGAAACACAAAGAAATTATCAAAAATGACATAACACCACCTCAAAAGATAAGGTAGAAAGAATTGCACTTCAGAATGTAAGATGAAAAATACTTGAGCTCCTCTGAAAAGAATCTCGATGAACACTCCGAGAAGGAATTAAATCCTTGATGAACCACCATGTAGGACCCCCATGAAGAACTCTGGTAAAAAATAAATTGTAGGAAGGAAGAGAAATTGAAAACACAAGGTGAAGCCTTGTAATGATTTAGATGAATCTTTGTGATGATATAATTCAGAGAGCTTGGAACTCCGGAAAAGTATGAAGGACTTTAACCAAGAATTTAATCATCATGAACAAACACCAGAAGAAAGAATACATCATTTGGATGAAGCAAGAATAAGAATTATGTTATGCATATCCTTATTGATGACAAGCAACGGATTTGGCATACTACTTATTCTTGTAGAAAGGATTAAGAGAGATATAGCGTAAACTTGAGAAAAGGCTTCAACCAACCACCATTAGGATTTGAAAGAATGAATGAATTGATATGATAATGAAGGAAGAGAAATCTTGAACGAACCACCATAAGAATTAAAATGACCGAAGAAAAGATAAAGGAACACCGGGAAGAATTATGAAATGAACGAACATACTTGAGAGAATTTAGATGCAAGTGAACAAAGAGATCCCGAGCTAATTAGAGAATACTTGAATGATGCATCGGTAAGATTTGGAGAATGATAGCTACACGCTGAGAATGAATAAATCTGAGATGATGGGCTCCGGAGAATCAAACTGAAAAGACTCCTGAATTGCTCCAGATGGGTGAAAAGAATTATCACAATCAAAAACAAATATGAGAGGATGGCATAAGGCTAGCACCAAGAATCTTCAAGAGAACGGATATGATTGTAGAGAAACTCTTTTTCGGTGTTCAAATGTTGAGAATGATGACGAAAACCACCACTGAGAATTTTTGAGGCACTACGGAATGAAAATTGGAAAGGTTGAGCCAGCGATGAAACTAATTTGAAAGATCATGGAGAAATACATATGACTGATGAAAAATCATTCTTACGACAAACTTTGAAATGAATTTGAAAAGCTCCGGGAAAATTAGAAGAGTCAGGTAAGATCCTGGGAAAAGACCTGTGGGTTAGGGCCCACTCAAGAGAAACACCATTGAAAATAATTTCTTAGGAAGAGATAATGCACCAGTTGAATTAAATGGCTCAACAGAGATAACAACCTCGAGAGAGCTTGAATGAATGCAGAGTGGAAACACGAATCTTCAAGATATCTTCCGCACTCTAGAACAATTGAATAGCGAGAAGTGGATGATTAAGAGGTGCACCGACATGAGAAAGCATTGGACAAAGGAAAGGACTATGCTCAAAACCAAAGCATGAATTGAGTCCACCGGAAAAGAAAATAAAGAAGAATGATGGACTAGTAGAGCATCTTCATGAGAAACATCGGGTAAGAACATTGATTGAAAAGAATGAAGAGACTTCACATGAATAAAATGGATACTTGATTAAGAAATCTGAGTCCTCGAAGAAAAAGGGTGGGACAGCGGGAAAACAAAGGCAATTTGGGATGGATGAAACAAACAACGTTGCGAACACTTGAGTTGATCTTGCGAATGTTGAAAAAGATCGGATCCACTTGAAGAGAGACACACCGGTTTAGAAAAAATTGAGATGGCAAACTCGAAGATCAAGAGCGATTTGTATTCACATAGGGATATGAGAACACCACTTAGGAAAGGTATGGAATCAAAATTTTACTTCGAAGCAACTCGAATACCACAACTGAAAAACAAAACAACGGATTAGCTTGCAAAATAAGCTGGAAACAAACATATGATAAACACCATGTCGTATCATGTGTCTGTTGGAAGGATATCCTATGATATACTTGAATTCCCATTTATAAACTCCTAAAACTTTCTGGTTATGCAATCAGGTGTTGGGGATACAGGGGAAGCATAATATCTCACCCAAAACTAACAAATCCTACATCCAGCTGTATCCATCCTTCAACACATCACCAAGAAACCTTCGGAAATCATTTACCTCAACCTTTGAAAAGCACCCGTTATACGAGTTATGGCAATACTCCCGAACTCCCTCCCCAGTACTGGGTGGCGTCGAGGTTATCTCACCAACAACTGCATAAAAGAGATTTTCGATGTCGACGAACTCAGGTATTCCAGAACTGCAACGATAAAATTGTGACGACAACACGTCAGAGCTCAACTCCCTGGGACACTGCCAGAACCCCTAAATGTCAGGAGGCACCAAGAACAATGTTCTCGTCACAAGACTATCAGAACGATTCCAAGATACCCGCGTGATCCTAAATTTTTTTTAGTGAAATTTGAGGAGAGAAGAGTGAAAACTCTACGTCGGGAGGCCTCACCAGAGCGATGAAGGGACTGAGGAGTAAAAATAATCCTACTCTCTGATATATATATAATCCTATAAGACTCAAAACATTTTTCTAGACTTAACAACGTCAGTGATTCGATCAAGAACGGGGCTCCTAAGTCGGGGAAGGCTCTGATTACCAACTTGTAACACCCACTACGCGGCTATATCTCCCATGTGTCGGGGCACGACTTAGAGGCATAGCCACATGGTAGGCTTGTCGCAAGAGGGGTAATCTTCACACATCCCATGTACTGAATAAGAAAGGGATAAAGAGTTGGCTTACAATCGCCACTTCACACAAATACAAGTTAAACATACATCATCCAGAGTACAATCAAGGTCCGACTACGGAACCAAAGTAAAAGAAGACATGCCCAAATGCTAGATCCCCGATCATCCCAACTAGGCTCCACTACTGATCAACATGAAACAAAACAACACAACGAACAAGATCTTCATCGAGCTCCCACTGGAGCTGGGTTGCGTCATCTGCACTGGTATCATCGGCTTTTGGAGTATCTGTGAGCCACGAGGACTCAGCAATCTCACACCCGCGAGATCAAGACTATTTAAGCTTATGGGTAGGAAAAAGGGTAGTGAGGTGGAGCTGCAGCAAGCACTAGCATATATGGTGGCTAACTTACGCAAATGAGAGCGAGAAGAGGAGCAAAGCACAGTCGTGAACTAGAAGTGATCAAGAAGTGATCTTGAATCTACTTACATTCAAGCATAACACAAGAACCGTGTTCACTTCCCGGACTCCACCGAGAAGAGACCATCATGGCTACACACGCGGTTGATGTATTTTAATTAATTTACGTGTCAAGTTCTCTACAACCGGACATTAACAAATACCCATCTGCCCATAACCACGGGCACGGCTTTCGAAAGTTCAAAACCAAGCAGGGGTGTCCAAACTTAGCCCATCACAAGCTCTCACTGTCAACGAAGGATATTCCTTCTCCCAGGAAGACCCGATCAGACTCGGAATCCCGGTTACAAGACATTTCGACAATGGTAAAACAAGACCAGCAAGACCACCCATTGTGCCAACAAATCCCGATAGGAGCTGCACATATCTCGTTCTCAGGGCACACCGGATAAGCTAAGCGTACATGAACCAACATAACCGAAGTTTCCAAGGGATGGCCCCGCACGGTGCTCTAGTTTGGACCAACACTCAGAGGAGCACTGGCCCGTGGGTTTAAAATAAAGATGACCCTTGAGTTTGCAGAACCGAAGGGAAAAAGGCTTATGTGGCAAATGGTAAAACCAAGGTTGGGCCTTGGTGGAGGAGTTTTATTCAAGGCGAACTATCGAGGGGTTCCCATTATAAGCCAACCATGTAAGGAACACAAAATCAAGGAACATAACACCGGTATGACGGAAACTAGGGCGGCAAGAGTGGAACAAAACACCAGGCATAAGGCCGAGCCTTCCACCCTTTACCAAGTATATAGATGCATTAAATTAAATAAGATATAATAATGATATCCCAACAAATATACATGTTCCAACATCGAACAAAACTCCATCTTCACCTATAGCTAGCAACGCTATAAGAGGGGCTGAGCAAAGCGGTAACATAGCCAAACAACGGTTTGCTAGGACAAGGTGGGTTAGAGGCTGGACATGGCAACATGGGAGGCATGATATAGCAAGTGCTAGGTATCATAGCATAGCAAAAGAGAGAGCAACTAGCAAGCAAAGATAGAAGTGATTTCGAGGGTATGGTCATCTTGCCTGCAAAGTTCTCCGAGTTGACGAAAGCTTGATCCTCGTAAGCGTACTCAACAGGTTCCTCGATCACGTACTCGTCTCCCGGCTCTACCCAAGGCAAGCACACAAGCAAAAGACCAATAATCAATCACGGTGCAATGCGCAAGCAACATGATGCAAAACATGGCATGATGCACAACCAAGTATGATGCATGTCCGGTTTAAATATGCATGGCATGGCAAAGTACACAAACAATACTACAAATTAAGTGGAGCTCAATATGTAACAAGTTGCATATTGAAGAAACACCACATTTAATTATTTAGTTCTCTCCCGTTTATGTAGCCAACAATATTAAATGTTGATTAACATGGCAAGAGGGTGAAGCACAACAAAACTACCTATCTAGGCAAGTTTAAATGAGGCTGGAAACAACGGACAACAATTCCGGTAAATCCCCATATGCATATTATGAATTTGGTACTGTTTTGCCCTAAACCCAATTTTAGAGTTGTTAAACATTCAAAGCAAGTACACCATGTTAAACTAGGCATTTTTCTACCCCATTTACATATAAAGTTTATTAAATTTGGAGCTACAGTTATTAAGTTATGAAATAAAGCATTTTAACATGGCATATGAGCAAAAGAATGCAAACAACAAGTTTAAACATTTTTAACATAAATTAAAGTGGCATATTAAGAACCTACACAAAATTCTAAGCATTTTTCATATATAAAACATTTTAATCCGATGCACGGTTGTGGAGTTATTAAATGCACGAAGTCTAGGGACTTTTCTATAAAACAGGAAATCCCTGGAATAATAGCTAAATGCGGAACTGGGGAAAACACAAGACATGGGCCGAAAGCAGTGAGCGACAGGTAGCAATTGAGCGCACGGGTGAGGAAAAACAGATGGGCGCTCACTTTGGGCCAGAGGCCGAATTTGGAGCTGGGAAAAGTGGGAGGCCGCGGCTGGGTCTACGGGGAAGCAGTGCGGCCCATCGGACCTGACCGACGTGGTCAATACGGATGCTGGGCGCTCGTCGGCTCGTCCCTGAAGCGAGGATCAAGCAGGCACTCGACGCGGACGGTGGCGACGAAGAGCTCGCCGGATCCACCTGATCCGGGCGAGGCAGCGGAAGGGGAGGCCGGAAATGGGCAGAACGACGGCGGGGCCCACAGATCCGGCGGCCATGGTGGTCCCTGTTCATGGCGGGAGAGAGATAGAGGTTAGAGGAAGGAGGAGAAGCAGACGGCCAGGGAAGGAGGAGCAGGGCGGCGGGGTCCGGCCTGGGAGGTCCTCCGCCGGAGTTCAACGGCGACGAGGTCTCCGGTGGCGGGGTCGGCGAGGCCGCGCGCTGTGTTTGGAGGTGCGGCGCGGAGGAGCTCGGGATCGAGGTCTCCTCCCGTCGATCCAGATCAAGAACGGGAGCGCTCAGGCTACGGCGGAGGCTCGGGCCCCGATGGGCTTCCCAGGGCCCGATCCGGGTCTGATACGTCTCCAACGTATCTATAATTTTTGATTGCTCCATGCTATATTATCTACTATTTTGGACATTATTGGGCTTTATTATCCACTTTTATATTATTTTTGGGACTAACCTATTAACCGGAGGCCCAGCCCAGAATTGCTGTTTTTTGCCTGTTTTAGGGTTTCGAAGAAAAGGAATATCAAATGGAGTCCAAACAGAATGAAACCTTCGGAAACGTGATTTTCTCATCAGATAAGATCCAGGAGACTTGGACCCTCCATCAAGAAAGCCATGAGGTGGTCACGAGGGTGGAGGGTGCGCCCCCTGCCTCGTGGGCCCCTCGAAGCTCCACCGACGTACTCCTTCCTCCTATATATACCTACATACCCCCAAAAGATCAGGGACGGAGCCAAAAACCTAATTCCATCGCCGCAACTTTCTGTATCCACGAGATCCCATCTTGGAGCCTGTTCCGGAGCTCCGCCGGAAGGGGCATCGATCACGGAGGGCTTATACATCATCATCCAAGCCCCTCCAATGAAGTGTGAGTAGTTTATTTCAGACCTACGGGTCCATAGTTAGTACCTAGATGGCTTCTCCTCTCTTTTTGGATCTCAATACAATGTTCTCCCCCTCTCTCATGGAGATCTATTCGATGTAATCTTCTTTTTGCAGTGTGTTTGTTGAGACCGATGAATTGTGGGTTTATGATCAAGTCTATCTATGAATAATATTTGAATCTTCTCTGAATTCTTTTATGTATGATTGGTTATCTTTGCAAGTCTCTTCGAATTATTAGTTTGGTTTGGCCTACTAGATTGGTTGTTCTTGCCATGGGAGAAGTGCTTAGCTTTGGGTTCGATCTTGCGGTGTCCTTTCCCAGTGACAGAAGGGGCAGCAAGGCACGTATTGTATTGTTGCCATATGAGTGGATAACAAGATGGTTTTTTTATCATATTGCATGAAACTGTCCCTCTACATCATGTCATCTTGCTTAAGGCGTTACTCTGTTTTTAACTTAATACTCTAGATGCATGCTAGATAGTGGTCGATGAGTGGAGTAATAGTAGTAGATGCAGGCAGGAGTCGGTCTACTTGTCTCGGACGTGATGCCTATATACATGATCATACCTAGATATTCTCATAACTATACTCAATTCTGTCAATTTCTCAACAGTAATTTGTTCACCCACCGTAGAATACTTATGCTCTTGAGAGAAGCCACTAGTGGAACCTATGGCCCCCGGGTCTCTTTCTCATCATATCAATCTCCATCACTTTATTATTGCTTTGTTTTTACTTTGCCTTTTACTTTTCACTTTGCATCTCTATACCAAAAATACCAAAAATATTATTTATCATCTCTAACAGATCTCACTTTCGTAAGTGACCGTGAAGGGATTGACAACCCCTAAGCGCGTTAGTTGCGTTGAGCTATTGTTTTTGTGTAGGTACGAGGGACTCGCGCGTAGCCTCCTACTGGATTGATACCTTGGTTCACAAAAACTGAGGGAAATACTTACGCTACTTTGCTGCATCATCCTCTACTCTTCGGGGAAATCCAACGCAGTGCTCAAGAGGTAGCAAGAAGAATTTCTGCCGCCGTTGCCGGGGAGTCTGCGCAAAAGTCAACATACCAAGTACCCCTCACAATCCCTATCTCCCGCATTACATTATTTGCCATTTGCCTCTCGTTTTCCTCTCCCCCCAATTCACCCTTGTCGTTTTATTCGCCCTCTCTCTCTATCCTCCCTCTCTTTCTCTATTTTCCTCTTTTTACCCGTTTGCGTTTTTGTTTGCTTGTGTGTTAGTTTGCTCGCTTGTCAGGATGGCTAGTCTCATATCATCTCCATTGTCTCCCGAGAATGAAGTTCTAAATTTTAAACAAAGGGAGGGAGAAAATCTAAAAGATGCTTGGTATAGAATTTGCAATGCTCAAAATAGATCTACCAGGAAGCAATCTACTTTAGTTCTTCTCCGCAATTTTTATGTTGGTGCTAGTCCTTGGTATAGATATATCCTTGATACCATTACCGGAGGGAATTTCTTGGGTAGCCATACTTTTGATTCTTATAATGCTATGTTTGATTTATTTGGCTCACCACCTCTTTTGGTTAATGGAACTATGTTAACTTTGGAGCATGTTATGCCAAGACTTGAAATTATTGAAAATAAAGTTGCTACTATTGAATTAATTGAAAATCTCGATAAAAAGATCCACAATAAAATTACGCAATATGGAGCTGAGGTAGGAATGACTTTGAAAAATATTAAGGAAAAGGAACCCATACTTAATGAGAAAATAAACTTAGATTCTACTAGAATCGATAAACTTGAGGGTATCATTAAGAACTTGGGAACCACTTTTTCTTCCATAAAGAAAACTCCAAGTCCTCCTACTAAAATTGCCAAGCTTATGTATGTTCCTAAAAATAAGGGTGAATCATCTAGTAAGGAAACTGCGGATCTTAAATCTATAAGTATTCATCCCAATCTTTTTGCTATCATTAAGGAACCAATTGCTACAAATGAATTTTTTGATCTTGTGCCTAAGAGTTTGATAATCACTAGAAAGAAAGAAATTCCTAAGGGAGATAAATGCCTCATTGAAGAATTTCCTACTAAAGATGGCAATACCTAGATCTATTCTTGCTTGTAATGCCTAGCTAAGGGCATTAAACGATAGCGCTTGTTGGGAGGCAACCCAATTTTATTTTTATTCCTTGATTTTTTCTCATGTTTAGTAATAAATAAATTATTTAGCATCTGTTTTGGTTGTGTTTTTTGTGTTTAATTAGTGTTTGTGCCAAGTAGAACCGTTGGGAAGACTTGGGGAAAGTCTTGTTGAACTTGCTGTAAAAAACAGAAACTTTAGCGCTCACGAGAACTGCTGTTATTTTTATTTGGAGAGTGCTATTTAGTTAATTATTTTTGCTGATGATTAATAGATAAATTCCTCACGTCTGGCAATATATTTTAGAATTTTTGGGGTTCCATATCTTGCGCTAGCTACAGATTACTACAGACTGTTCAGTTTTTGACAGATTCTGTTTTTCGTGTGTTGTTTGCTTATTTTGATGAATCTATGGCTAGTAAAATAGTTTACAATCCATACAAAAGTTGGAGTACAGTAGGTTTAACACTAATATAAATAAATAATGAGTTCATTACAGTACCTTGAAGTGTTCTTTTGTTTTCTTTCGCTAACGGAGCTCATGAGATTTTCTACTTTAAGTTTTGTGTTGTGAAGTTTTCAAGTTTTGGGTAAAGATTTGATGGATTATGAACAAGGAGTGGCAAGAGCCTAAGCTTGGGGATGCCCATGGCACCCCCAAGATAATCCAAGGACACCAAAAAGCCAAAGCTTGGGGATGCCCCGGAAGGCATCCCCTCTTTCGTCTACTTCTATTGGTAACTTTACTTGGAGCTATATTTTTATTCACCACATGATATGTGTTTTGCTTGGAGCGTCTTTTATGATTTGAGTCTTTTCTTGTTAGTCTACCACAGTCATCCTTGCTGTACACACCTTTTGAGAGAGCCATACATAATTTGGAATTTGATAGAATACTCTATGTGCTTCACTTATATCTTTTGAGTTATATAATTTTGCTCTAGTGCTTCACTTATATCTTTTAGAGCACGGTGGTGGATTTGTTTTATAGAAACTATTGATCTCTCATGCTTCACTTAGATTATTTTGAGAGTCTTAATAGCATGGTAATTTTCTTAATAATAATATGCTTGTTATTCAAGATTTGTAAAACTTTCTTTTGAGTGCGTTGAATACTAAGAAGAAAATTGATGCTTGATAATTGTTTTGAAATATGAGGATGGTGATATTAGAGTCATGCTAGTTGAGTAGTTGTGAATTTGAGAAATGATTGTGTTAAAGTTTGTGATTCCCGTAGCATGCATGTATGGTGAACCGTTATGTGATGAAGTCGGAGCATGATTTATTTATTGATTGTCTTCCTTATGAGTGGCGGTCGGGGACGAGCGATTGTCTTTTCCTACCAATCTATCCCCCTAGGAGCATGCGCGTAATACTTTGCTTTGATAACTTCTAAATTTTTGCAATAAGTATATGCGTTCTTTATGACTAATGTTGAGTCCATGGATTATACGCACTTTCCTTCGTTCCACCATTGCTAGCCTCTCTAATACCGCGCACTTTTCGCTGGTATCATACACCCACCAAATACCTTCCTCAAAACAGCCACCATACCTACCTATCATGGCATTTCCATAGCCATTCCGAGATATATTGCCATGCAACTTTCCACCATTCCGTTCATTATGACACGCTCCATCATTGTCATATTGCTAGCATGATCATGTAGTTGACATCGTATTTGTGGCAAAGCCACCGTTCATAATTCTTTCATACATGTCACTCTTGATTCATTGCATATCCCGGTACACCGCTGGAGGCATTCATATAAAGTCATATTTTGCTCTAAGTATTGAGTTGTAATTGTTGAGTTGTAAGAAAAATAAAAATTGTGATGATCATCATTCTTAGAGCATTGTCCCAAGTGAGGAAAGGATGATGGAGACTATGATTCCCCAACAAGTCGGGATGAGACTCCGGACGAAAAAGAAAAAAAAAGAAAAAGAGGCCATAAAAAAAGAGAAGGCCCAAAAAATGAGAGAAAAAGAGAGAAGGGACAATGTTACTATCCTTTTACCACACTTGTGCTTCAAAGTAGCACCATGATCTTCATGATAGAGAGTCTCTCATTCTGTCACTTTCATATACTAGCGGGAATTTTTCATCATAGAACTTGGCTTGTATATTCCAATGATGGGATTCCTCAAAATGCCCTAGGTCTTCGTGAGCAAGCGAGTTGGATGCACACCCACTTAGTTTCTTTTGTTCAGCTTTCATATACTTATAGCTCTAGTGCATCCGTTGCATGGCAATCCATACTCACTCACATTGATATCTATTGATGGGCATCTCCATAGCTCATTGATACGCCTAGTTGATGTGAGACTATATTCCCCTCTTTTTGTCTTCTCCACAACAACCATTCTATTCCACATAGAATGCTATATCCATGGCTCACGCTCATGTATTGCGTGAAGATCGATTTTTTTTTGAAAATGTCAAAAGTATGAAACAATTGCTTGGCTTGTCATCGGGGTTGTGCATGATTTAAATACTTCGTATGGTGAAGATAGAGCATAGCCAGACTATATGATTTTGTAGGGATAGCTTTCTTTGGCCATGTTATGTTGAGAAGACATAATTGCTTTGTTAGTATGCTTGAAGTATTATTATTTTTATGTCAACATGAACTTTTGTCTTTAATCTTTTGAATCTGAATATTCATACCACAATTAAGAAGATTTACATTGAAATTATGCCAAGTAGCACTCCGCATCAAAAATTCTGTTTTTATCATTTACCTACTCGAGGACGAGCAGGAATTAAGCTTGGGGATGCTTGATATGTCTCCAACATATCTATAATTTTTGATTGCTCCATGCTGTATTATCTACGGTTTTGGACATTATTGGGATTTATTATCCACTTTTATATTATTTTTGGGACTAACCTATTAATTGGAGGCCCAGCCTAGAATTGCTGTTTTTTTGCCTATTTTAGGATTTCAAAGAAAAAGAATATCAAACTGAGTCCAAACAGAATGAAACCTTCTGGAACGTGATTTTCTCATCAGATAAGATCCAGGAGACATGGACCCTCCGTCAAGAAAGCCACGAGGCGGTCACAAGGGTGGAGGGCGCCCCCCCTAGGGCGTGCCCCCATGCCTCGTGGGCCCCTCGAAGCTCCACCGACATACTCCTTCCTCCTATATATACCTACGTACCCCCAAACGATCGGGGACGGAGCCAAAAACCTAATTCCACCGCCGCAACTTTCTGTATCCACGAGATCCCATCTTGGAGCCTGTTCTGGAGCTCTGCCGGAAGGGGCATCAATCACGGAAGGCTTCTACATCATCATCCAAGCCCCTCCGATGAAGTGTGAGTAGTTTATTTCAGACCTACGGGTCCATAGTTAGTAGCTAGATGGCTTCTTCTCTCTTTTTGGATCTCAATACAATGTTCTCCCCCTCTCTCGTGGAGATCTATTCGATGTAATCTTCTTTTTGCGGTGTGTTTGTTGAGACCGATGAATTGTGGGTTTATGATCAAGTCTATCTATGAATAATATTTGAATCTTCTTTGAATTCTTTTATGTATGATTGGTTATCTTTGCAAGTCTCTTGGAATTATCAGTTTGGTTTGGCTACTAGATTGGTTGTTCTTGCCATGGGAGAAGTGCTTAGCTTTGGGTTCGATCTTGCGGTGTCCTTTCCCAGTGACAGAAGGGGCAGCAAGGCACTTATTGTATTGTTGCCATCGAGGATAACAAGATGGGTTTTTTGTCATATTGCATGAAACTATCCCTCTTCATCATGTCATCTTGCTTAAGGCGTTACTCTGTTTTTAACTTAATACTCTAGATGCATGTTGGATAGCGGTCGATGAGTGGAGTAATAGTAGTAGATGCAGGCAGGAGTCGGTCTACTTGTCTCAGACGTGATGCCTATATACATGATCATACCTATATATTCTCATAGCTATGCTCAATTCTGTCAATTGCTCAACAGTAATTTGTTCACCCACCGTAGAATACTTATGCTCTTGAGAGAAGCCACTGGTGAAACCTATGGCCCCCGGGTCTCTTTCTCATCATATCAATCTCCATCACTTTATTATTGCTTTATTTTTACTTTGCCTTTTACTTTTCACTTTGCATCTCTATACCAAAAATACCAAAAATATTATTTATCATCTCTATCAAATCTCACTTTCGTAAGTGACCGTGAAGGGATTGACAACCCCTAAGCGCATTGGTTGCGTTGGGCTATTGTTTTTGTGTAGGTACGAGGGACTCGCGCGTAGCCTCCTACTGGATTGATACCTTGTTTCACAAAAACTGAGGGAAATACTTACGCTACTTTGCTGCATCATCCTCTTCTCTTGGGGGAATCCAACGCAGTGCTCAAGAGGTAGCAGGGTCCTGGCGGGCCTACGGGGGAAGTGGGGGTGGAGGCGCTATGTGGCAGCAGCGAAGTGGTTGGAGGGGCGCGAGCCTGGCATGGTGGCGCACTGCGGTTGGTGGGAAGCGGTGGCGCAGGTGGCGGCTGTGGAAGGAGGCGGTGACACTTGGCGGCGGTGGGCTGGGCGGCGCGGCGACTGGAGGTAGGGGAGGGGTAGGTTGCCTGAAATGGAGAGGGCTAGAGTTTGGGTCTAGGGGAGGGTTCGGAGCCCTCCGATCTTGATAGGACGGTTCCGGACGCGAGGGTGGAGTAGGTGGGCTATGATGAGAGGAAGATGGGCAGCCCGGCAACAGTTTTCGGAGACCGAAAACGTTTGATGATTTGACCGACTATAATGCCACTATATGTTTAATGGTTGGGCTATCAAACAAGCTCCGAAAGCGATGAAACTTGGCAGGCGGCCTACTGACAACAAAAGAACACCGCACACCAACTTTCATCCCAATCCGAGAACATTTTTCGACCACTTATAAAATAATATTTCGGACATGCCGCGGGCGCGTGCAAGTGTGTCTGGGATCAGAACGGACAACGGAAGGAATGGGGAGACCGAGACGGATGCAAGTTTTGAAAACATGATGATGCAATGCACATGATGACATGGCAAGATGCAACACGCAAGCGAAAAACAAGGCAACAACAACGAATAACTGGAAGACACCTAGCGCGTCGGTCTCGTGGCATTACATGATAGCCTGGGTTGGGTGGGTGGGAAGATCCATTGCCACCTTTCCTCTTCTGCTGGTAGGGCTGACGAAGCAGAGGAGGAGGCAACCATAACTTCTGTTTCTTAGCTACCACTTGTGAGGAAGAAGGCTGAACTACGTCCCTAACTCTCTTCTTAGATTCCTCACACTTGAGCTAAGCAACTTCTTGCTTTAGTGCCATATTATAGAATTGATCGAACTTGGTCAGCTCAAGAAGCTCAAGAGCTAACTGAAGATCTTCTCTGAGGCCACCTCTAAATTGATAGATCATACTCTTTTCATCAGGAATGTCCTGTTTAGCAAAGCGAGCAAGTTTCTGAAACTGGATATTGTATTGATACATGGACATGCTGCCTTGCTTGAGATTGCGGAACTCCTCACGCTTGCTCTCAGCAACACTTGGTGGGATGTGATGAGCTTTGAAGTCTCGACGGAAATCTTCCCAGGTAATCACACGACCTCCTCTGGAATCTCTGTATTGTTGAAACCACTCAGTAGCTTGGGCCTTGAGTTGAAACGAAGCAAACTTGACAAAGTCCTCAGGTCTGACATTGCTACATTCAAAATGTTTGCAAATGTCCACGAGCCAGTCGTCGGCGTTTGTGGCCTCGACACAGTTGCTGAAGGACTTCGGCTAGTTTGCGAGGAACTGGTTGAGGGTAGCAAACTGAGGCTGATTGTTGCCTTGGCCTTGATTTCCTTGGTTGCCTTGCCCTTTGTTGTGCTCTTGCAAGAATTGCAAAAGCATATGAGTGTTGCGTTGGTGGTTGCCAGGACAGCTTGCCATGCCTCCGGAGGTAGATGTGGTGGCGGAGGGTTCGACTGATCCCCATCATTGCGGTCCGAATTCTGGCGCGTTGGAGGAGCCATCCTGAAGAGGGTGACATCCGTTAGCATCTGGAAAGACAGATATTCAAGCTGAATCAATTGATCGAAATTTCAACATGCAGTCTAACAATAAACATTCAAACAAGGATGAACGAATGAATTCCAAAGTATATCATCACACTTCTATTAAGTTGAGAAGCCACTTAGATAAAGGTAGATGAATAAAGCAACAAGGTATGGATATGAACAAATAAGTGGTAAGGATTACCCAATCACAAACCAAATATCTGCGGGAAGAAATACTAGAGCTACTTGAATTCCCACCTATAAAACTACCGAAACTTTCCGGTTATGCAATCAGGTGTTGGGGATACATGGGAAGCATAATATCTCACCCAAACTAATAGTTCCTACATCCAGCTATATCCATCCTTCAACACATAACCAAGAAACCTTCGGAAATCATATACCTCAACCTTCAAAAAGAATCCGTTATACGACTTATGGCAATACTCCCGAACTCCCACCCCAGTAATGGGTGGCGTCGAGGTTATCTCACCAACAACTACATAAAAGAGATTTTTGATGTCGGCGAACTCAGGTATTCCAGAACTGCAACGATAAAATTGTGACGACAACACCTCAAAGCTCAACTCCCCGGGACACAGCCACAACCCCTAAATATCAGGAGGAACCAAGAACAATGTTCTCGTCACAAGACTGTCAGAATGATTCCAAGATACCCGCGTGATCCTAATTTTTTCGTGAAATTTGAGGAGAGAAGAGTCAAAACTTCTAAGTCAGGTGGCATCACCAGAGCGACGAAGGGACTAAGGAGCGATTCGATCAAGCAGGGGGCTCCTAAGTCGGGGAAGGCTCTGATTACCAACTTGTAACACCCACAATGCGGCTATATCTCCCACGTGTCGGGGCACGACTTAGAGGCATAGCCGCATGGTAGGCTTGTCGCAAGAGGGGTAATCTTCACACATCCCATGTACTGAATAAGAAAGGGATAAAGAGTTGCCTTACAATCGCCACTTCACACAATACATAAATAATCCATACATCATCCAAGGTACAATCAAAGGTTCGACTACGGAACCAAAATAAAAGGAAGACAACCCCAAATGCTAGATCTCCGATCGTCCCAACTGGGCTCCACTACTGATCATCAGGAAAAGAAGCATAGTAACGGCCCAAATCCTTGCCGAACTCCCACTTGAGTTCGGTATCGTCACCTGCACTGGCATCCTCGGCACCTACAACTGTTTGGAAGTATCCGTGAGTCACGAGAGTCTCAGCAATCTCACACCCGAGAGATCAAGACTGTTTAAGCTTATGGGTAGGAAAGGGTAGTGAGGTGGAGGTGCAGCAAGCACTAGCATATATGGTGGCTAACATACGCAAAAGAGAGAGAGAAGTGAAGCAACACAACGGTCGAGAAGCTAGGGGTGATCAAGAAGTGATCCTGAGACTACTTATGTTCAAGCATAACACAAGATCGTGTTCTCTTCCCAGACTCCACCGAAAAGAGACCATCACGGCTACACACGCGGTTGATTCATTTTAATTAAGTTAAGTGTCAAGTTCTCTACAATCGGATATTAACAAATTCCCATCTCCCACATAACCGCGGGCACGGCTCTCGAACGTTTATACCATGCAGGGGTGTCCCAACTTAGCTCATCACAAGCTCTCACGGTCAACGATGGATATTCCTTCTCCCGGGAAGACCCGACCAGTCTCGGAATCCCGGTTACAAGACATTTCGACAATGATAAAACAAGACCAGCAAAACCACCCGATGTGCCGACAAATCCCGATAGGAGTCGCACGTAACTCGTTCTCAGGGCACACCGGATGGGCAAGACGTCGGGTTGGCATAGACCTTGGTTGCCCAGGGGGCGCCGGACATTGCCCAGTTTGGACCAACACTCAGAGGAGCACTGGCCCGAGGGTTTAAAATAAAGATGACCCTTGAATCTGCGGAACCCAAGGGAAAAAGGCTTAGGTGGCAAATGTTAAAACCAAGGTTGGGCCTTGCTGGAGGAGTTTTATTCAAAGCAAACTGTCAAGGGGTTCCCATAACACCCAACCGCGTAAGGAACACAAAATCAAGGTACATAACACCGGTATGACGGAAACTAGGGTGGCAAGAGTGGAACAAAACACCAAGCATAAGGCTGAGCCTTCCACCCTTTACCAAGTATATAGGTGCATTAAAGTAAAAAAGATATAATAATAATAACCAAACAACGGTTTGCTAAGAAAGGTGGGTTAGAGGCTTGACATGGCAATATGGGAGGCATGATATAGCAAGTGGTAGGTAGCGTGACATAGCAATAGAGAGAGCAACTAGCAAGCAAAGATAGAAGTGATTTCGAGGGTATGGTCATCTTGCCTGCAAAGTTCTCAAAGTTGCCGAAAGCTTGATCCTCATAAGCGTACTCAACAGGTTCCTTGGTCACGTACTCGTCTCCCGGATCTACCCAAAGCAAGAACACAAGCAAAGGACCAACAATCAATCATGGTGCAATGCACAAGCAACATGATGCAATACATGACATGATATGCAAGACATGATATGCAATGCTTATGCGTGCTCCGAAAGGGAAAGAATGATCAAGGCATCAACTTGGCAAACCAAGTATGCCGCTGGAAACATGAGATAATTTCGGTTGAAATTGATATAAAGATCACCAGAAGTGGATGCATGGTTTGCAAATGGCAAGCAAAACAAGAATGGCACAATTATGCGATTAACAGCACGATGTCATCTAGAATCCAACAAGAAACTAAGCTACTGCACTCCAACATAGCAACAAAGCATATAGCACGATGCTTGACAAAACATGAATAGTGAGCTACGACTAAATCAGACTAGAACAGGTTCAAACAAGCATGGCAAAAGTGCAAAAGATATTAGGAAGCAATGTTTAGAGCAAGCAAACATCATGATACAGGAACATATCATAGCAAACAAAGTAATGGCACGATTCTACTAAATTCATAGATAAAAAGTCTCTTACTGATCATGAGCCAAAAAGGCACAGAAGATATGGTGGCACCCATGTAAACCTAGCAAGTTTTATTAACAGTTTCAGACTTAGCAGAAAAACAAAGCATGGCATAAAAAGATTCACGATAGCAACTTTGCGAGCTTAAACCACTCACCACAAAGCATTTCATGACAATAAAAGCATACTAACAGCAATATGACATGTTCATGAAGCTAACCATGGCAAGAGAAAGTTCAAAGGATGCATTGATCACTAACAACAACCATGGCAATATTGATTAACATGTTAACATTCTGCTAGGAACATTTTATAGCAAAAGTAGAGCAAGAACAAGACATGCTAGGGCACTCCATAATTGCAAACAGGGGCATGTATGTATATATCATAACCACATGTTCAAAACATCCTTACTAAAGTATCCCAAAATAAGCAAGGATATCACTATAGAATCAAGTTTTCATGGCATCAAAATAACATCAGGAAAAGGTCTTAGCAAAATCTAAGTCTCTGAAAACAGCAACATTGCGGAGGCTACTTTGCATGCTTGTGCTAGTCACCACATAGACCACAAAAATACAAGACAAGCACCCCTATAAAGATGGCATAGTGTAGTTCAAAACTCCTGTAGACCTCATGCCCATATGATGCACACATCAAATGCAACAAAAATGGCAAAACCTCATAATCTGATAGGTACCAGCTCCTAACATTTTATAGCACTTTGGCATCAATGAAAATGGCATCATAATGAACATGAACATGCATGGAAATGCTGCTGGCATGAAGAGCTCAAAGAGACGAACAATTTGATATATCACATGCATGATTTGGATCACCGAGCACCGAGATGTGATGCAATGAACATGGCATAAAAATATTACAGAGATTTGGGACTTAGTGAAATTTCACCTCCGCGAAAAGTCAACGCGGGACGAGGTGGTTCCAGGACGGAGAGATCCCGGGGACGTGGCGCATTTGGAAGGAGGGATGGGCGGATCTGGTCCCGATCCAGGGGTCACCAGAGAAGCTCGCCGGAGACGTAGCCGGAGACGGGGAAGAGGGCGGCCGGCGAGGCGGGGCGGCGCGGTGGCGCGGTGGAGGCGGCGGTCTGCGGGGCCGGCGGTGGCGGCGAGGCGGCGGGAGGAGCCATGTGCGGGTGGCGATGGGCGAGGAGGCGAGCGGCGGCGGTGGTGAAAGGCGGGCAGCGGCTCGGGCGGACGGGCGGTGGAGCAGGCGAGCGCGGGCGGCGGCGATGCTTCAGCGCGACAGCGGGGATGCGAGGCAACGAGGTGCGGGCGGTGGCGGCTTCGGGCCCGGAGGGCCGCGGGTGGGCCGCATGGGCCGGCGGCTCATGGGGAGGCCGGCGGGTGACGTGGCGCGATGCGGTTCTCTAAGGGGGCGGCGGACGCGTCCGGCCGGCGGCGGACGTGTCCAGCGGCGCGGAGTGGTTGGATCTAGGGTTTTTGGACTGCGCGAAAATTCGGAGGGGATCACATATTTATAGGTAGAGGGAGTTTGGAGTGTCCAAATGAGGTACGGTTTTCGCCCAAACCATCGTGATCCAACGACGGAGGAAATGGAGATGGTTTAGATGGGTTATTGGGCTGTTTTGGAGGGGTGTTGGGCTGCAACACAAAAGAGGCTTTCGCGATTACCCGTTTAACCATTGGAGCATCAAACGGCCTCCAAATGGAACGAAATTTGATAGGTGGTCTACCGATGGTGTACCAAGGCCACTTGACAAATATCGGTCCATTCCGAGAACATTTAACTCCCACTCACGAAAAGAGACAAGAGGGGTGCACCGGTGCATGTGGGAGTGTCAGATTGTGAAAGGGACAATAGGGAAAATGCTCGGATGCATGAGATGAACACGAATGCAAATTGGATGCGCATGATGACATGATATGAAATGCATGACATGAACAAAAAGCAAAACAAAGACAAAAACCCAACCACGAAGGGAATCTCTTAACTTAAAGCCGAAAATGGCAAGAGTCGGAGTTACAAATATGGCAAGTTACATCCGGGGTGTTACACTGTCCTCCTGGACAAGAAGCCCATAGTCAGTGACATGAGATGGGTTGATTGGACTTTCATTGATGACAATGAAGGTCATTTCCCTGGGGTTCATGCTAGCTTCAGAATGAATGGAGTTGATGCTTTTGTGGGTCAGAAACTGACCAAATGGAATGATGAGATGGTGATGCAGTTCTGTTCCACAACTCATTTTTACCCAGATGGCAAGATTGTCTGGATGCTAGAGGGTACAAGGTACCAATCTTCCATTGCTGAGTGGGCTAAGCTGATCCATGCTCCTGAAGAGGCTGATGATGATACTGATGTGTATGCTAAGCCTAGGAATGGCCACAACTCCATGGCACACTTGTACAAGGAGATACCACATGACGCCTTGGAGACACACAAGTTTGTCTCAGTTTACTATATGCTATCAGGACTGCCAACCATCAACACCATCCTGAGTCACACATTGTTGCCCATGTCTGGAGATGACAGGATGATCAGAGGGCATTCAATTAACCTGCTGCATATGTTTGATGTGCTAGAGAAGTTCAAGGTGATGACCTTGATAGTTGAGACAGTTAAGAGGACTGCAGCTGATCACAAGAGATAATGTGGATATGCCCCATAGATTCAGAGGCTCATAAATTCCAAGGTGGGCACAAACACATATTTGCTAGATAGAGAGAACCTTCCCTTGAGGCCATATTTTGAGGATAACACAGTTGTCATGGATGCTTCACATCCTACTTCTATAGAGGCTCGGGAGAGGAGAGAGAAGGCTAAGGCGGAAAGGGCTTACAAGATTCCAGATGACTCTACTGCAAATCTCAAGACCAAGAATGACCAGCTCAACTTTCTTCTTGAAGCTACAGTGAGGATTGAGAAAGTACTAACCACCCTGACTCAAAACCAAGAAAGTCTTGAGAGAATCATTGAGACAAAGTTTTATGATCTAGACTTGAAGGTCACAGAGATTCAGACTGTAGTTGAGAAACTCCAAGAAGAAGCAGAGGAGAGGAGAGGAGAGGAAGATCCACCACACATGCTTATCAGAGGGTGCCTAGAGCAAAAAGGTCTGTAGCTATGCTAGTCAGTGACACAAGGGCCACAACATCAGCACCTGCAGCCACAGCCTCAGTTGCCCCTCTAGTTCCTCAGACATCAGCTGAAGTCTTTGCCGATGTTGTTCTCTCCACGCCATCTTCACACTCCGGAGCTCCCGGAGATCGTGCTTAGAGTGTCATATAGCACTATCCATTTTCAAGCTTTTTGGTAACTTGTTGCCAAAGGGGGATAAAGTGTATAGATCATAGGCTTCAAGAGAAAGCGTGTTTTGCTTCTTATTTGTCTATCTTGCTAGTTATTTGCTCGTTTTTCTCGTATGTTTGCTACAATATTTGTGCTTGTGTGTGAGATACTCTTATGATCATGTGGTTGATCATATTATGCTTTATTATATGTGCTTGAATGATTCTATCTTATCACTTGTGTATGATCAATCATATTTGTCTTGGTGATGAGTGCATGCTATTTACATTCTATCAGTTTGAGCGCTCCCCCATGATGTATGTGACATGGAAGAGTAAACCATGATCCTAATCTATTGTGCATTTGCATTCAAAAGCAAATCATAAATAATGCACAAATTTACGGCGATCTCTTGCTTATCACATACTTCTCAAAGGGACGATATATTTCATTCTTATTATCATTTGTCGAAGATTTAATCTATATGTTGTCATCAATTACCAAGAAGGGGGAGATTGAAAGGGCAACTAATCCCTGGGGGGTTTTCGTAATGCATAACAACATATAACACATTGAACTAATATCCTTTCAAGATGATTATTTTAGAAAGTTCAATGATTGGCATGGCATGGACTAGAGATGTGGACCCCTCAAAATGCTAAGGACAAATATTGGCAAAAGCTCAAGACTCTTCATTTCTATTTTAGTGATCCAATATCACATTGAGTCCATAGGAAAGACAATACTATTAAAAGGGGATGAGGTGTTTCTTAATGGTCTACTTGCTCAAAATGCTTAGTGATATGCTCCAAAGCCCTCAACCATTTTCTCAAATCCAAATATGTCCTAAACCTAAAGTCAAACTCAGCCCCACCGATTTGATTCATCCGGCGCCATCGACTTCACTTAACATAGCCATAGCCGGAAACCCTAATCAGTTCAGTCTCACCGATAGGGATCTCGGTCTCACTGAGATGGGATTGCAAACTCTGTGTTTCCCTTCATAACGTTTCGGTCTCACCGAAATGAGCGATCGGTCCCACCGACTTCGCCTGCAAACTCTGTGTTTCTCTTTCGTAATGTTTGTGTATCACTGAAACGAGCGATTGATCCCACCAAGTTTGCCCGAACAACTCTCTGTTTGCTTGTTAATAAAATCGGTCTCACCGAGTTGAAGTAATCGGTCAAACCGAGATTAAGCTTTGGCCCAACCCTAGCTCATCAGTCTCACCGAGTTGATCTTGTCGGTCCCATCGAAAAACCTAATGCTCACATTTTGAACTGAATTCGTCTCACCGAGTTCATCTATTCGGTCTGGCCAAGTTGGCTCTTTTGTGTGTAACAGTTAGATTTTGTGTGGAGGCTATATATACCCCTCCACCCCCTCTCCATTAGTGAGGGAGCCATCAGAACGTGCCTACACTTCCAGCATTCATTTTCTGAGAGAGAACCCCTACTCATGTATTGAGACCAAGACATTCCAATCCAACCACAAGAATCTTGCTCTCTAGCCTTGTCCAAGTTGCTTTCCACTCAAATCATCTCTCCACCATAGCTAAATCTGTGAGAGAGAGTTGAGTGCTAGGGAGACTATCATTAGAAGAACAAGAGCAAGGACTTCATCATCAACACACCATCTATTACCTTTTGGAGAGTGGTGTCTCCTAGATTGGTTAGGTGTCACTTGGGAGCCTCCGTCAAGATTTTGGAGTTGAACCAAGGAGTTTGTTAGGTCAAGGAGATCGCCTACTTCATGAAGATCTACCCAAGTGAGGCAAGTCCTTCATGGGAGATGGCCATGGTGAGATAGACAAGGTTCCTTCTTTGTGGACCCTTCGTGGGTGGAGCCCTCCGTCGACTCGCGCAACCGTTACCCTTCGTGGGTTGAAGTCTCCATCGACGTGGATGTACGATAGCACCACCTATGGGAACCACGCCAAAAATCTCTGTGTCTACATTGTGGTTGTGTAACACCCATAATGAGGCTATATCTCCCATGCATAGCCGCATGGTAGGCTTGTCGCAGGAGGGGTAATCTTCACACATCCCATGTACTGAATAAGAGAGGGATAAAGAGTTGGCTTACAATCGCCACTTCACATAATACATAAATATTTCATACATCATCCAGAATACAATCAAGATCCCCGATCATCCCAACTGGGCTCCACTACTGATCAACCGGAAAGAGAGAAAACAACGAACAAGATCTTCATCGAGCTCCCATTTGAGCTGGGTTGCGTCACCTGCACTGGTATCATCGGCACCTGCAACTGTTTGGAAGTATTTGTGAGCCACAAGGACTCAACAATCTCACACCCGTGAGATCAAGACTATTTAAGCTTATGGGTAGGAAAAGGGAAATGAGGTGGAGCCGCAGCAAGCACTAAGCATATATGGTGGCTAACATACGCAAATAAGAGCGAGAAAAGAAGCAATGCAACGGCCGTGAACTAGAAGTGATCAAGAAGTGATCCTGAATCTACTTATGTTCAAGCATTACAACAGGCTATGTTCACTTCCCGGACTACGCTGAGAAGAGACCATCACGGCTACACACGCGATTGATGCATTTTAACTAAGTCTAGTGTCAAGTTCTCTACAACCGGACATTAACAAATTCCCATCTGCCACATAACCGCAGGCACGTCTGTTGAAAGTTTATACCCTGCAGGGGTGTCCCAACTTAGCCCATCACAAGCTCTCACGGTCAACGAAGGATATTCCTTCTCCCAGGAAGGCCCGATCAGTCTCAGAATCCTGGTTACAAGACATTTCGGCAATGGTAAAATAGGACTAGCAAAGCCACCCGATGTGCCGACAAATCCCGATAGGAGTCGCACGTATCTCGTTCTGAGGGCAACACCGGATGCGACAGGCTACGAGTAAAACCAACCCTTGAGTTTCCCCAAGGTGGCCCCGCAGGCGGCTCGGTTCGGACCAACACTTAGAGAAGCACTGGCCCAGGGGGGTTAAAATAAATATGACCCTTGGGTTGGCCGACCCAAGGGAAGGGTATTAGGTTGTTAGGAAAATGTAAAACCAAGCTTGGGCCTTGCTGGAGGAGTTTTATTCAAAGCAAACTGTCAAGGGGTTCCCATAGCACCCAACCGCGTAAGGAACTCAAAATCAAGGAACATAACACCAGTATGACAGAAACTAGGGCGGCAAGACTGGAACAAAACACCAGGCATATAGATGCATTAATTAAATAAGAGATATTGTGATATCCCAACATATCCATGTTCCAACATGGAACAAAACTTTAGCTTCAGCTGCAACTAGCAACGCTATAAGAGGGGCTGAGCAAAAGCGGTAACATATCCAAACAACGGTTTGCTAGGAAAGGTCGGTTAAAGGCTTGACATGGCAATATGAGAGGCATGATATAGCAAGTGGTAGGTAGCGCGACATAGCAATAGAGCGAACAACTAGCAAGCAAAGATAGAAGTGATTTCGAGGGTATGGTCATCTTGCCTGAATTCCCGCAAGGAAGAAGAACGAGTCCATAAAGAAGACAAACGGACGTAGTCGAACGGATCCTCACAAACGCGACATTATGGGAACTAACCCGAAGAAGCAACACCAGAAAGAATAAAATGACATGGTAAACGACCATCACATAATCATGGCATGATGCACAACCAAGTATGATGCATGTCCAGTTTAATGAGGCATGGCATGGAAAAGTGCACAAGCAAAACTACAAGTTAAGTGGCGCTCAATATGCAACGAGTTGCATATTGATGAAACACCACATTTAATTATTTAGTTCTCTCCCGTTTAAACTACTCAACAAAATTAAATGTGGTTTAAACAGGGCAAGAGGTGGAGCATAAGCAAACTAAACATTTAGGCAAGTTTAAATGAGGCCGGAAATAACAACCAACAATTCGAGTAAATCCCCATATGCATTTAGCAATTTGGTGCAACAACAATTTTAAACATTTAAATGTTATTATCATGATGCGAATGACATGTGCAAATTTTATGCAGTATTTATGAAAATATTGACATGATAAGATATGATGCATTTGTCATCGTGGCGGAAACGAAAGGGGTGCCATGACAACGAATCCGAAAATGATGCCACGGCAACATTCCGATGATCTGGTAGCTCACAGGGATACCGGTGCAAAAGAAAGCGGGTGTGAGTGTGTCATGCAAGATGATGGGGTGCTCCCGGATATCGGGTTCCCACATGTTGACATCAAGGCAATGAGGAACTCGCGAAGAACAACTCGGACACGGTGCAACCACGATCATCTCATACATCACATCACAAGCATTCGTTCTCGGACGGACGTCTCGACGTTATACCTTTGAAGCATGCGGTTCGGGACGGTGCAATGTAGAGGAAGTAGACGTTCTCGGGACGGTCGTAGTGGAAGTAGTGATACTATCGGTCCTCGGCGATGGTAGTGGAAGTAGTGGTTCACGAGTCAAAGAGGAAATGGTCGTTCATGTTCGGGAAGTGGTACAGGTCCGGGTCTTCGGCAACACTCATCGTACACGCTCCGAGTTCGTTGGTAGAGGTTCTCACATGCTCCAGGTTCGTAGGTAGAGGTTCTCGCGATCTCGGCGACGGTAGTGGTACCCGTTGAGGGAGTCCTGGATTAGGGGGTCTCTGGACAACCGGACTATATCCTTTGGCCGGACTGTTGGACTACGAAGACACAAGATTGAAGACTTCGTCCCGTGTCCGGATGGGACTCTACTTGGCGTGGAAGGCAAGCTAGGCAATATGGATATGTATATCTCCTCCTTTGTAACCGACCTTGTGTAACCCTAGCCCCTCCGGTGTCTATATAAACCGAAGGGTTTTAGTCCGTAGGACAACATACAATCATACCATAGGCTAGATTTTAGGGTTTAGCCTCTCTGATCTCGTGGTAGATCAACTCTTGTACTACTCATATTATCAAAAATAATCAAGCAGGACGTAGGGTTTTACCTCCATCAAGAGGGCCCGAACTTGGGTAAAACATCGTGTCCCCTGCCTCCTATTACCATCCGCCTTAGACTCAAAGTTCGGGACCCCCTACCCGAGATCCACTGGTTTTGACACCGACATTGGTGCTTTCATTGAGAGTTCCACTGTGTCATCGCCGTAAGGAAGGATGCCTCGTCTTGTTAAAAACAAAATTACCGCCGGGTGAGCCCTGGCTGTCGGCCAAACTCTCCGGCTTGGCAGTTTCATCATGACTGCCCGTTCGGCCGCTGCATCGACGATGACTTCTCGGGTCATCGAAAACAGCCTCCACGTCGGCTCGGAATTCGCCGAGCAGATGGATCCAATGGATCTCTCTTCCCTAAACGAGCTCTTGGATCACATCGCCTCCTTGGGAGTCGCTACGGACTATGATCGGATTGGGCTCAAACCCGATCAAAGGGAGATTAACTCTCCCCTGGTCACCCATCATATTGCGGTGGTGGAGGAACAATGCGGCGATTCTTCCTCTATCTTGAGGACTAACGATCTCCGGATTCCTGAGCTCTCCCAGCCGGATACCCGTTTACGGGAGGACATCACCCAAGCCCAAAACCTAGAGTCAGGCAGCAGGCCAGACTCATCGGGCAACACCCCGGAATCCGAACTTCCAAGGTTGGAAACACCTCGGCCCCTGGGTCTCAGATCGGGTAAGGGTTCGGACTCAAATACACCCACCCACCCAGACATAAATGATCTTTCCCACATTAGGCAAGAGCCCCATGAAATAGTACATCATTATTGGGCCAGATTCCTCCTTGTGATGAACAAGGTTAAGGACTGCCACGAGGAAGACGTAGTCTCACTTTTCTGCAATAACTGCACGAACAAGGGAACCCTTAATGCCATAAGTCGCCGTGACATATCATGCTTCGCCGACTTGGCGTCCATAATACGAAAGTATTGTGCGATGGAAAGTGCCTGGAAAACCAAAACGAAATTTTGGGATAATCCGGCTCCGAATATACACCCAGTCCGAAGTAAAAGGGTGCACTATCATATGACACCCGAGTTAATTACAAAGAAGCAAAAACCCTTTACAGGGCGTGGAACAGTATTGGAGGGATGGCTCAATGGACCCTGCAAAATTCATAGTACAACGGATACCATACCAACACACAGCCTTAGAGCATGTTGGATACTCCGGCAGGTGGCCAAAAGCGGCAAGGATCTTCTCATCCCAGATGCCACAGAGCACCATCCCAGGGATAACAATACGGTATTAACAGTCTTTGAGACCTTCGCATCAAATAATAGGCGCAAGCGAACACTCCGCAGCATTGCCGAAATCTACCATGTGGTAGCAATAAATCCATGGAGCGACACGGCTATTACCTTCAATGCCAGTGACGAACCTAAATTCCGAACAGCCCGAGCACCAGCTGCACTGGTCCTCAGTCCAATTGTGGACGACTTTAGACTCACCAAAAGTACTCATGGACGGTAGTAGTGGATTAAACCTCATCTATGAGGAAACTCTTTAAAAATGGAAATAGACTGGAACCGCATTGAGCAAAGTAGCACAACCTTCAGAGGAATCATCCCCAGTCAGGAAGCACGCTGTGTTGGGAAAATCACACTAGATGTGGTATTCGGCACGTCGGAGAAATATAGGTCCGAAGAAATTACATTCCAAGTGGCCCTATTCAGTAGTGGATACCACGCACTTTTAGGGCGGGAGGCGTTCACGATCTTCCAAGCCATACCCCATTATGGGTACATGAAGCTCAAAATGCCCGGGCCCAACGGAATCATCACTCTCGCTAGTGATCCGGACACAACACTTCGCACCGAAAACAAAACAGTCGCATTGGCCGTCGAGGCATTATTCGAAGCCCTTTCGACCGAGGAATTAATTGCGCTATGCTCCAAATTGGACAGGGATGACGTGATACTTGACAAGAGATTCAAGTCAACCTCTTTTAAACCAGCAGATGAAATAGTCAAATTCCAAGTCCACCCAATGGACCCTACAAAAATAGCCTCCAACGGGGCACAGTTAAACCCCGTCGTGGACGCCGCACTACGAGAGTTCCTGCGCGAGAATTGGGACATATTCGCTTGGCACCCCTCAGACATGCCAGGAATACCATGCAGGCTGGCTGAGCACAGCCTCAATATTCTAAAGGGATTCAAGCCAGTCAAGCAGACTCTTCGGTGTTTCTCTTAACCTAAGAGACAAGCTATGGGAGAAGAACTAGCCAAGTTATTAGAGGCCGGATTCATTAGAGAAATAAAACACCCAGACTGGGTAGCAAACCTGTTGATGGTACCAAAGAAGGACAAACCCTGATGCCTGTGTGTCGATTTTAAGGACCTCAACAAGGCCTACCCAAAGGATCCCTTCCCCCTCCCCCGCATTGATCAAATTATTGATGCTACCGTAGGACGCGAGTCATTGTGTTTCCTCGACGCATACTCCATCTACCACCAAATCAAGATGGCGGAGTCCAACCAAGCCGCAACGGCATTTATCACACCATACGACCCCTTCTGTTTCAACACAATGCCTTTCGGGCTCAAAAATGCCGGCGCAACATATCAGCGCATGATTTAGACATGCATGGAGAAACAGATCGGCAAAACAGTAGAGGCATACGTAGATGATGTGGTCGTCAAAACCAAGCACGTCGACTCTCTAATAGACGACTTGAGGCTCACATTCGACAACCTCCGACAATACGACATCAAGCTCAATCCGGAAAATGTGTTTTCGGCGTACCGGCCGAAAAGCTCCTGGGCTTCATTATCTCCAGTAGAGGAATTGAAGCTAATCCGGCCAAAATCTGAGCTCTGTCACACTTGGCTACCCCAATAGACCTCAAACAAATCCAGAAATTAACTGGATGTGTGGCGGCTCTAAGCCGCATTACCCCTTTATCGCCTCCTTCGGTGCACTGAACACTTCGAGTGGACGGACGCTGCCACAGCCGGATTGGAAGAAATAAAGGCCATACTGGCAACCAACCCATTCCTGGCCACGCCAAACATCGGCGAACCAATGCTGTTGTACATTGCGGCAACTCATCAGGTTGTAAGCGCAGTGCTCATCATCGAACGAGAAGCGGACGGACATAAATTCCCTCTTCAAAAGCCAGTATATTATGCATCCATTGTCCTCACTCCATGCAAATCACGGTACCCAAATTATCAAAAGATAGCCTATGCGGTATTCATGGCATCCCAGAAGCTGCGACACTACTTTCAAGAATGTTCGATTACAGTAGCCTCGGAAGTGCCACTTAATGATGTTATAAACAACCGCGACGCCACGGGCCGGATTGCCAAATGGGCCATTGAGCTCCTCCCTTTCGACATAACATACAAACCTCGGTGAGCCATTAAATCACAAGTATTGGCCGACTTCGTCGCCGAATGGACGGAAGTCGAATTCCCTAAAGAGTATGATGCATACTCCAATTGGATCATGGACTTTGACGGCTCCAAAATGCTGGCTGGTCAGGGGGCTGGCGTCGTCCTGACGTCCCCAACCAGAGATATAGTTCAATACATACTGCAGATACTGTATACAGACTCCAACAACGCAGCCAAATACGAAGCCCTGTTACATGGTCTTCGGATGGTAGTTTCCATGGGCATTCAACGCCTCGAGGTGCGCGGGGATTCGAACCTCGCAATATCCCAAATAAATGGATACTTCGATGCCAAGGATCCGAAGATGGCAGCCTATCGAAACATCGTCCTAAATATGCCAGCTAAGTTCTAGGGGCTCGAATTTCACCATGTGGCTCGGGAAAACAATCAGGCGGCGGATACCCCCGCCCGCATCGGCGCAAAATGCGATGCGGTCCCCCCCCCAACATCTTTTTGGAGAGGTTGTTTAAGACATCCATGGTATGGGAAGGGGACACCGGTAAAAACAGTCCAGACCCGGCTAAAATGCCTGATACCGAACACTCTGACATAATCGGAGGCTTTGCCATCGAAATAACACCTTTAGCCCACGTAATAATGGCCATCATTGCCCTGTGGACAGAACCATTCCTGGCCTACCTAACTAGGCAGGAACTTCCCGAGGACCAAAATGAGGCACGCTGCGTAGTGCGGCGATCTAAAGCCTACAGGGTCCACGAGGGAGAGCTGTATAAAAAAAGCACTACCGGAGTCCTTCAAAGGTGCATCTCCGAACAGGAAGGGCGGAAGCTTTTGGCAGAAATTCACGCCGGACTCGGCGACCACCATGCCGCAGCCCGGGCCCTTGCAAGCAAGGCCTTCCGTACATGTTTTTATTGGCCGACAGCCCGGGCAGACGCACAGGACTTGGTCCAACGCTGTGTCGGTTGCC
This sequence comes from Triticum aestivum, assembly GCF_018294505.1. Lineage (NCBI taxonomy): Eukaryota > Viridiplantae > Streptophyta > Magnoliopsida > Poales > Poaceae > Triticum > Triticum aestivum. The sequence continues at coordinate 369,521,457 of NC_057803.1, forward strand.
AGCTTTTTGCAAACCAAAGCCACATGCCACCCACCGCCCTCCAAACAATCCCCATTACCTGGCCCTTCGCGGTCTGGGGGCTTGACATGGTTGGACCCCTTAAAGGGGCAACCCATAAGAAAAATACTTACTGGTCATGGTGGATAAATTCACCAAATGGATAGAAGCCAAACCTGTGAAAACGGCTGAAACCGGACCGGTGATAGACTTCATATCCAGGGTTGTACACCGTTATGGCGTCCCCCACAACATCATCACTAACAATGACACGAACTTCACGGCCGACGAGGTAAAACTCTGGTGCAGCAACATGGGCATCAAGCTCGATTATGCTTTCGTCTATCACCAACAAACCAACGGCCAAGTTGAGCGAGCAAATGGTCTGGAACCCGCTAACACCCCTCGCCCTCTCTCTCCCTCTTGCTCCCTCGTTCTCCCCCACATGGCCGAAGCCACCATGGCCACCGCCAAGAACCACCGCGGCCAGCCACTCCCTCGCTCCATCTCCGCCTCCCCGAGCACCGTATCATCTCCAGCTTCATCCTTGACGAGCAAAGCCTCGCCGGACGCCCTGCAGCGCCGGCTCCATCGTCTTCTTCTTCCACAGGCACCGAAGGCCATCATCGTTGATTCGCCGGAACCCTTACTTCCCCGGCCTCTCCAGCAGCATTGAACGACCCGTGGTGAGCCGCTTACCCGTTCCCCCTTGCCCCATTGTCCCTCGCGTCTTCTAGCTGCTGCCCCGCAAGTTCCCATGCCGCTGTCCGCCATGGCCGGCAAGTTCTGCACTCCCGAGATTCCCCGCTTGCAGCCGAGCATACCAACGCACTCAGTACATTTGCAGGAACCCAAAACATCCAACCGCTACTCCTACCGTGCTTTGTGGCGTCGTTCGGTCGATGCCCAAACTCCAGCCTCCGCACTAGTCGACGCTGCCGCCGTTTTGGTCCACGCTGGCTCGAACCAACGGCACCGCTGGACGCGCACGAGCGCAAACGTCACGTAGGTGGTCTCCGCCGGCCTACGTAAGAAAGAAACCTGAGCCGCTACTGTGTGACTCCATCGCGTTTCTGTTCGCCGCCGGCGTAGCTACGGTGACGTTGACGTGGTTTAGGCTAATCCCGGATTAGTTAGCCACCAACCACTACCCCTACTCATTGACAGACGGGCCCCACCATTTAATTAACCACAGGTGTAGGATCGAAAGTATGTCTAGAGGGGGGGTGATTAGACTACTTGACCAAATAAAAACTTAACCTTTTCCCAATTTTAGTTCTTGGCAGATTTTAGCTATTTTAGGACAAGTCAAGTAATCATCACACAATTCAAGCAAGCATGCAAAGAGTATATTGGCAGCGGAAAGTAAAGCATGCAACTTGCAAGAATATAAAGGGAAGGGTTTGGAGAATTCAAACTCTATTGGAGACACGGATGTTTTTCCCGTGGTTCGGATAGGTGGTGCTATCCTACATCCACGTTGATGGAGACTTCAACCCACGAAGGGTAATGGTTGCGCGAGTCCACACAGGGCTCCACCCAAGGGCAACGGTTGTGCGAGTCCACGGAGGGCTCCACCCACGAAGGGTCCACGAAGAAGCAACCACCCACAAAGGGTCCACGAAGAAGCAACCTTGTCTATCCCACCATGGCCATCGCCCACGAAGGACTTGCCTCACTAGCGGTAGATCTTCACGAAGTAGGCGATCTCCTTGCCCTTACAAACTCCTTGGTTCACTCCACAATCTTGTCGGAGGCTCCCAAGTGACACCTAGCCAATCTAGGAGACACCACTCTCCAAGAAGTAACAAATGGTGTGTAGGTAATGAACTCCTTGCTCTTGTGCTTCAAATGATAGTCTCCCCAACACTCAACTCTCTCTCATAGGATTTGGATTTGGTGGAAAGAAGATTTGAGTGGAAAGCAACTTGGGAAGGCTAGAGATCAAGATTCATATGGTAGGAATGGAATGTCTTGATCTCAACACATGAGTAGGTGGTTCTCTCTCAGAACAAATGAGTTGGAATGATGTGTGTGTTCTGATGGCTCTCTCACTAAATGAGAAAGAGGTGGAGGGGTATATATAGCCTCCACACAAAATCCAACCGTTACACACAATTTACCAATCTCGGTGGGACCGAATCAGAAAACTCGGTCTGACCGAAATAGTAAACCTAGTGACCGTTAGGAATTTCGGTGGGACTGACATGCAACTCGGTAGGACCGATTCGGTTAGGGTTTGGGCATAACGTAATCTCGGTGAGACCGATTACACAAACTCGGTGAGACCGAATTTGGTAATTAGCTAACCAGAGAGTTGGTCAGGCAAACTCGGTGGGACCGATTTGCTCTTTCGGTGAGACCGAGTGTAACTCGGTGAGACCGAAAAGTTACAAAGGGGAAACACTGAGTTTACATTGCAATCTCGGTGGGACCGATTCGCTCTTTCGGTGGGACCGAAAAGTTACGAAAGGGAAACAGAGAGTTTGCAACCCCATCTCGGTGGGACCGAGATCCTTATCGGTAGAACCGAATTGCTAGGGTTTGGCAGTGGCTAATGACAAGTGAAACTCGGTGGCGCCGGATAGGAAGAATCGGTAGGACCGAGTTTGGCTTAGAGTTTAGGTCATATGTGGATGTGGGAAAGTAGTTGAGGGTTTTTGGAGCATATCACTAAGCACATGAAGCAAGAGGCTCATTAAGCAACACCTCATCCCTCCTTAATAGTATTGGCTTTTCTTATGGACTCAATGTGATCTTGGATCACTAAAATATGAAATGAAGAGTCTTGAGCTTTTGAGCTTGGGCCAATCCATTTTCCTTAGCATTTTGAGGGTTCCACTTTCACATCCATGCCATGCCAATCATTGAGCTTTTCCTGAAATAATCATCTTGGAATAGTATTAGCTCAATGAGCTATATGTTGTTATGAATTACCAAAACCACCTAGGGATAGTTGCACTTTCAATCTCCCCCTTTTTGGTAATTGATGACAACATATAGATCAAAGCTTCGACAAATGATAATAAGCATGAAGTATATCGTCGCTTTGAGAAGTATGTGATAAGTAAGAGCTCCCCCTAAATTTGTGCATATTTAAAATTTGCTTTGGACTGCAAATGCACAAAGAGTTAGAGTCATGGGTTACTCTTCCATGTCACATACATCTTGGTGGAGCGCTCAAAATGATAAGATTGAAATACATGCACTCATCACCAAGAATAGTGAATGATCACAAACGATAGATAGAATGGTAATATTTAAGCAAGCATTAAGCAAACATTAAGTGTAGCTTATGATCAAACACAAGGTCATCGATGTCTCACAAGCATAAGGACGTAGTATCAAGCACTCAAAAGCAGAAAAGGTTCGGAAAAAACCACCAAATAAAGCAAGAGAGAAAAGCAACACTCTCTCTCTCGAAGCCTATGATCTATACATCTTCTCCCCCTTTGGCAACAAGTTACCAAAAAGTTCCTAGAGAATGCATAGTGCTAAATCGACGCTCAGGCTTGATCTTCAGGTGGTGGTGGAGTCCGGATCACTCCAAGGACGAAGGCTTCTGTAGATGTTGAAGTAGTCGCTGGAGTTGGAGCTGAAGTAGACGCTGGAGCTGAGGCCGTAGCTGGTGCTGAAGTAGTGGCTCTGGTGTCAGCAACTGGCAGTGCAGACGACCTCGGACCTCGTGGCACTCTAGAAAATGCTTGAGTCGTGGTCCTGCCTCTCCTCTCATTCATGTCCTCCTGGAGCTGCTCCACTGCAGACTGTACTTCTGTTACCTTGACATCCAAGTCATAGAACTTCTGTTCCATGATCCTCTCTAGGCTCTGCTGATTTTTAGTGAGGTTTGCCAAACTTTGCTCAATTCTCAGCGTGGATGCAATCAAGTAACTGAGCTGCTCTTGCTTGGTCTTCAAGAAATAGTCAGATGCCTCCTCTTGAGTAGGCATCCTGGCAGCTTTTTCCTTCTTCGCCTTCTCCTTCTTTGCAAATTCTTGTGCAGACGATGGCTCATTCTCTGTCATCACTACTTCATTGTCCTCGAAATCTGGACGGATGGGCAGGTGTTCCTTATCCAACAAATATACGCCCGTGCCCATCTTGGAATTGATGAGCTCCTGAATCTGAGGGGCATATCCACAGCTCCTCTTCTGATCTGCCCCAGTCCTTTTGATCGTTTCCACTATGAGGCTCATAACTTTGAATTTCTGAGGCACATCAAACACATGTAGCAAATTGATCGCGTGACCTCTGATCATCTTGTGATCTCCAGACTTGGGCAGAAGAGTGTGCCTAAGGATCCAGTTGATCAGTAGGCAATCCTGAGAGCAGATAATGCACTGAGCCAAACTTGAATGTGTCAAGTGCTTCATTGGGGATCTCCTTGTACATGTTGGACATTGAGTTATGATCCATTTTCTTCTTGGCATAGATATCCAAGTCCTCATCTTGCTCTTTTGGGGCATTGATGATCTGTGCCCACTCAGCCACTGTAGATTGGTACCTTGTACCTTCTGACATCCATGTAATCCTGCCATCCGGATAAAAGTGAGCTGTGGAGTAGAACTGCATGATGAGTTCCTCGTTCCACTTTGTGAGCTTCTGCCCAACAAAGTCAGCTACTCCACAAGCACTAAAGCTGTCAAATACTCCTGGATAGTACTCTCATTCTCCTTGATATATGTCCAGTCGACCCATCTCATGTCACAAACGATTGGCTTCTTGTCAAGCAGCACGTCTCATAGAAATCTTGCTGCTCCTTGGTGTGAAATCTGTAATCCACGGCAGTCCTTCTCCTAGAAGCATATGGATCTGCTTCTCTCCATTTCCTGAGCCCTGAGTCTCTCCTGAGCTTCATATCCTCAGCCACAGGATGAGCATCGTTGTGGTCTGGGATCTTGGGCTTGAGCTTCCGAAGGACATTCTCTTCCTCATCCTCAGCAACAGTCTCAGGCACTGGGGCCTTGTTCTTTCTGCAGCTGGGATGCTTCGTGTGTTTCTCTTTGGAGCTGTCTTAGGATTTGATGCAGCCTTAGGAGCTTCCTTGGGCTTGGATGCAGCTGTACCTGACCTTATGGCATCTCCCATAAGTTTGGCTGCTTTGGGCGCTGGTGCAGCTGCCTCTTCTTCCTCCTCCTCTTCTACCATGATGGAGGCTCTCCCAAGCACTTTGGCTACAGTCTTCTTTACCCTCTCTTTCCTTTTCTTGCTCTCAGCAGCAATGGGCTCAATGGGAGCAGGTGCAGGCTTCTCAGTTGAAGCTCTAGCCTTTGACATTGGCTGCCTGCCTGCCGGCCTCTTGACTTTCAGTCCTGGCTTTGAGCCTTGAGCTGGCTCAACTCTCTTGGAAGTGGCCTCTTCCTCTGCCACATAGTCCTCATCTTCAGAATCAGACGTTCTCTTCTTCTTTTGACGTGTGGCAGCCTTAGGCAGATTGCTGGGGGTGCTTCTGCTGCCATCATCAGAAGAACTTGAGGGGCTAGTGCCCTCACTCATCACAACTTGCTGCTCTGAGAGGTTCTGGCTGTCACTTTGATCAGACATGTTGCAAACTGACTGCTGACCCTGTGAATAGATTATAGAAGAGATAGATTGGATGAGCTTCACAAAAAGCAGAGATTTTTGCAAAAGATTAATTCAAAAACTTAGTTTTAGTTTTCCACAGAAAGCATCTCGGATCTACCGTTTTTCAAACTCGGTGACACCGAAGCAGTTTTGGCACCAGAACTGGTGAACTCGGTAGGACCGAGTCACAGTTCGGTGGCACCGAGACTGCTAGGGTTTCACAGAATTCCAAAATCGGTCGCACCGATAAGTTATTCTCGGTCAGACCGAGTTTCACTTGTGCAATGGCAAAAGCCAGATCGGTGGGACCGAGTTTTTCAACTCGGTGGGTCCGAGATGGTTTCGGCGGAAACCTAACCCTAAAATTTTCGAATTAAACCTAATCTACGAGCGTTTTGACTGGATAGAAGTGTTTCAATCGTGGCAAGAATCATGATGATCACAATGTGCTAGGAATCAGATTGAGGAATAGCACAAAGATCAAGTCCATACCCTAGTTTGGCGTGGACTTGCTACGGCGGCAACGACGGGGCAGAAATCCGTTGACGGCGGCGGAGACCAGCGACTTGAGGCTGCTGGCGGCGAGGAGGACGATCCGGAGACCCAGGAGGCAGAGCGAGCTATGCGCGGGCGAAGAGGTTTCGGAGAAATTTCCAAAATTCTGCCCGTGACTATATATAGCCCGACCCTGTCGGTGTGACCGAGTGGAACAACTCGGTGGCACCGAGATTCATAACTGCGTGCAGTTACTGAAACTCGGTGTGACCGAAATGTTCAAATCGGTTGCACCGAGATCGAAAACATAGATCAACTTAATGATCTCGGTAGCACCGAAATGGAGTATCGGTCAGACCGAGATTCATAAAGAGGTTTTGGAAGTTTAAGTCTATGACGAATCGGGGACTCCGAGCGCTCCTCACACAGAGTGGTTCGAATCTGACTTGATCAAATTTTGTGATGCAGCATGAATAGAGTTTGAGACGAGAAAAGCATAGATAGCTAGAGGAGGTTCTTAGGCATTCTTGTCCATCCACTTGGCAAAAGAAGATAAAGCCGAACAATCAAAACAACAAGTGGATGTCCTCGAATGAGTAAAATATGCAATCAGCATGCTCACACAATAAGATAGCAAATGAAATATGTGGCAAGGCATGCACAACCAATTCTAGCATCTATCAAGCAATTTGCGATGACTAGGTCATCTATATATGAGTATATTGACTTAGGAGTCAAGTGAGAACACTTGATCGTAGGTCATACTCATCGTTTAAGCTCAAGTGGGGTTACCACTTTTACATAAAGCGTTGTTTTGTTCACATCTTTAGAGTTGCTTTAGCTCAAGTCTTAGAGTAAAGCTCCCCCTAGATGTGATATCCCCCCTAAGAGGGATGAACTAACCTTGGGTTTTGTCGATGATGACTTCATGTAGACATTGAAGATGTGGATGCTCAATGTTGATGTAGATCTCTTGGAGCTATCCATTTGAGTGAATTGCACTTTCAATACCTACATGGGTTAGTCCCACAAGGAACAAACAAGGATATCCATAGACATAGAGTGATGCACACAAAAGATGATGTCCATGAAAACTTTTAGGTTACCTTGTCCCTTGTCTTACCAACAAGAGGGTTTGTGACTCCTTGAACTAGTGCAAGATGTGGAAGTTGATTGCACTTGTTCTTGCCAAAATGATAAGAGTGAAGTATGTTGGCGGAGTCACCCTCAAGAACTCTCTAGTTCTTCTTCTTTTGGATCCACATCATCTTGATGGGAATCCTTGGAGTTGTAGTCGTACTTGATGAAGTGGAACTTGAGGTAGTCTTGGGAATCCACTTGACTAAGGTCTTAGGAGCTTCTTCAAATGCATCAATTTCCTCTTGAAGCTTGTCCTTGCCTTTTTGCTCGTAGTCTTGTGGTGGAAGATCATCTTGAGCTTGTGTCCCCTTGAAAGAAGTATACTTCTCTTGTTGAGGGACAAACTTTGTCTTGGGGTATTGATCTTCTTCCCATTCAACTCCATTGGCATTGAACTTTCGTTCAAAACCAACACCTTGATTCTTCCGGTGCATTCCTTGCTTGCGCACAATTTCCTCGAATTGCTTACTCCCGGCAAGGCTTTTGTACACTCCTTTCTCTATAATTCCCTTCAATAAGCTATTTTCTTGCTCAAGTGTAACTTGGCTAAGAGAATCATTAGTGGAATCAAGAGAACTACTAGAAGCAACAATATTGGATTTAGCATGATCATTGTTACTACTAGAGGAAGAATCTTTCTTGTTAGACTTGACTTGAGGCATGTAAGTGGATAAGAGTAAACGCTTGGCAATGTAAGAAGAACTTTTCTTGCGGAGATCATCATTGATTGCCTTTAAGAACTCATGCTCTTGCTCAAGATTGAGCTTTTCAAAGCGTAGCTTCTCATGAGCTCTTAAAAGTTCTCGATGATCTTCGAAGATAGTGTCATGAGCTAACTTAAGAGTTTTTAGTTCTTTAGTTAGAGCCTCAATCTTCTCCTTATCATTGTCATTCGTTTTATCTTGATTAGCATGATTAATTGGTCTTTCATCATAGTATTCATCACTAGAGTTGTCACCAAGCAAATCATCACCTAACAAGTCATCTTCATCACTATCGAAATCAACATACTCGGGGTGTGTTACCTTAGGACCTTTGGCCATGAAGCATCTTCCAATTCCTTCATTTGGTGAGTCAAATATGTCGTAGGAGTTGGTTGACACAAGTGCTAGACCGGCAACACCTTCATCTTGAGTATCTTCGGAGTCGGAGTGATAACTTCTCTCGGAGTGGCTGTCGGAGTCGGAGCCGGATACCCATTCACCAACATGAGCTTGATGTCTTCGTCTTGTGTAGCTCCTTGATGATTTTTCCTTCCTTTCCGAATCCTTGCTTCTCCGTGAGTATCTTCGTTCATAACGATCATCTCTACTCCTTCTCTCTCTTGGTGGTGATCCTTTGCTTCTTCTTTTTGGAGAATCTTCTCTTCTCTTGTAGGGAGCCGTACACTCATTGGAATAGTGTCCGGGTCTTCCACAATTGTAACAGTTTCGCTCTCGACTAGAAGATCTTTTGTCATTGTAGGACCTTGACTTGGAGCTTCTATCTTTGCTTCTACTCTTGTAGAACTTGTTGAAGTTCTTCACCATTAAGCTCAATTCTTCATTGAAGTCTTGTTTCTCACTTGATGATGTAGGGGCTTCACATGAGGCTTTATAGGCACCACTTGACTTGTTGTGAAGTTCCTCTTTATCCTTAAGTGACATCTCATGAGCAACAATTCTTCCAATCACTTCCGTTGGCTTGAGATCTTTGTCATTGGGCATCATTTGGATTAATGTGCACACGGTATCATATTTTCCATCCAAGGCTCTTAGGATCTTCTTGATGATGAATCGATCGGTCATCTCTTCACTTCCTAAGCCGGCAATCTCATTTCTGATGAGAGCAAGCCTAGAGTACATTTCAGCGACACCTTCACCATCCTTCATCTTGAACTTGTCAAGTTGGCTTTGAAGCACATCCAACTTGGATTCCTTGACGGAGTCGGTACCTTCGTGCATATCAATCAAAGTGTCCCAAATTTCCTTTGCATTCTCAAGGCGGCTGATTTTGTTGAATTCTTCGGGGCATAATCCGTTGAAGAGAATATCACAAGCTTGAGCATTGTATTGCAACATCTTCAACTCATCCGTGGTAGCTTCACGGTTTGGTTCTCTCCCATCAAAGAAGTCACCTTGCAAACCAACACACACAATATCCCAAACAGCGGGGTTATGTCCAAGAATATGCATTTTCATTTTATGCTTCCAACTAGCAAAATTACTACCATCAAAGTAAGGACCTCTACGGTGATAATTTCCCTCGCTAGACGCCATACTCTCCTAGGTTGTGAAACCAAGGCTATGACCACCAAAAGCTATGGAGATCAAGCAAATGGAGACCAAAGCTCTGATACCACTTGTAGGATCGAAAGTATGTCTAGAGGGGGGTGATTAGACTAATTGACCAAATAAAAACTTAACCTTTTCCCAATTTTAGTTCTTGGCAGATTTTAGCTATTTTAGGACAAGTCAAGTAATCATCACACAATTCAAGCAAGCACGCAAAGAGTATATTGGCAGAGGAAAGTAAAGCATGCAACTTGAAAGAATATAAAGGGAAGGGTTTGGAGAATTCAAACGCTATTGGAGACACGGATGTTTTTCCCGTGGTTCGGATAGGTGGTGCTATCCTACATCCACGTTGATGGAGACTTCAACCCACGAAGGGTAACGGTTGCGCGAGTCCACACAGGGCTCCACCCAAGGGCAACGGTTGCGCGAGTCCACGGAGGGCTCCACCCACGAAGGGTCCACGAAGAAGCAACCACCCACAAAGGGTCCATGAAGAAGCAACCTTGTCTATCCCACCATGGCCATCGCCCACGAAGGACTTGCCTCACTAGCGGTAGATCTTCACGAAGTAGGCGATCTACTTGCCCTTACAAACTCCTTGGTTCACTCCACAATCTTGTCGGAGGCTCCCAAGTGACACCTAGCCAATCTAGGAGACACCACTCTCCAAGAAGTAACAAATGGTGTGTAGGTAATGAACTCCTTGCTCTTGTGCTTCAAATGATAGTCTCCCCAACACTCAACTCTCTCTCATAGGATTTGGATTTGGTGGAAAGAAGATTTGAGTGGAAAGCAACTTGGGAAGGCTAGAGATCAAGATTCATATGGTAGGAATGGAATGTCTTGATCTCAACACATGAGTAGGAGGTTCTCTCTCAGAACATATGAGTTGGAATGATGTGTGTGTTCTGATGGCTCTCTCACTGAATGAGAAAGAGGTGGAGGGGTATATATAGCCTCCACACAAAATCCAACCGTTACACAGTTTTCCAATCTCGGTAGGACGGAATAAATAAACTCGGTCTGACCGAAATAGTAAACCTAGTGACCGTTAGGAATTTCGGTGGGACTGACATGCAACTCGGTAGGACCGATTCGGTTAGGGTTTGGGCATAACGTAATCTTGGTGAGACCGATTACACAAACTCGGTGAGACCGAATTTGGTAATTAGCTAACCCGAGAGTTGGTCAGGCAAACTCAGTGGGACCAATTTGCTCTTTCGGTGAGACCGAGTGGAACTCGGTGAGACCGAAAAGTTACAAAGGGGAAACACTGAGTTTACATTGCAATCTCAGTGGGACCGATTCGCTCTTTCGGTGGGACCGAAAAGTTACGAAAGGGAAACAGAGAGTTTGCAACCCCATCTCGGTGGGACCGAGATCCTTATCGGTAGAACCGAATTGCTAGGGTTTGGCAATGGCTAATGACAAGTAAAACTCGGTGGCGCCGGATAGGAAGAATCGGTAGGACCGAGTTTGTCTTAGAGTTTAGGTCATATGTGGATATGGGAAAGTAGTTGAGGGTTTTTGGAGCATATCACTAAGCACATGAAGCAAGAGGCTCATTACGCAACACCTCATCCCTCCTTAATAGTATTGGCTTTTCCTATGGACTCAATGTGATCTTGGATCACTAAAATATGAAATGAAGAGTCTTGAGCTTTTGAGCTTGAGCCAATCCATTGTCCTTAGCATTTTGAGGGTTCCACTTTCAGATCCATGCCATGCCAATCATTGAGCTTTCCTGAAATAATTATCTTGGAATAGTATTAGCTCAATGAGCTATATGTTGTTATGAATTACCAAAACCACCTAGGGATAGTTGCACTTTCAACAGGGCTATTCCCTATTTAATTTAAGCTAATGCTCGTGACACTACCTGTCAGTTTGACCTTGCCACCTCAGCATTGACCTGGCCCCACTGGTCAGCCTCTACTGCTCACGGGGCCCATAGTCAGGTTTCACCCTGGTCAGCCACGGTTAACCTGGTGACATCATGTCGCTGTCATGCTGAGGCAGAAATGATTTTATGGATTAAAATAATTCAGGAATTCCAGAAAATAGCCAAAACTTCTAAAATTCATAGTAATTCAACCGTAACTCCAAATCAAACATATTATATATGAAAAATGATCAGAAAAATCTAATTTATCCATCTGTACTAGTTTCATGCATGTTTAAAAAACTTAACCTTGCTATTTAGATCGAAACATGATAATGCACTTTATAAGTTCTTAGTTTGAATTTGAATTTGAACCTTTGGTTCAAATCAACTCAAACCCTTCTGTTCTTAGCTGCATTAGCTCAAATCATAGCATGTTGACATGTCATGATCATGCATCATATTGTGCATTGCATTGATTGTGTTCTTTCAATATTTGCCGGTGGTTGTTCCCCCTCGGTAGACGATGTTTTCGACAATGAGATCGATGACACCGATGAAGAACTATACTATCTTCAGAAGTGCCAGGCAAGCAAAAACCCCTTGTTCATTCTGATACAATCCCACTCTCTTGCTCCTGCTCTCTTTTACTGCATTAGGACAACAATGATTCAACTGTTACATGCTGCGGTAGTTGAACCCCTTTCCTCTGCATTACCTATCATTGCCACAGTAAATAGATGAAACCCACTAGCATGAGTAGGAGTTTTTTGAGCCCTGGTGTGCCTACTCATTCATTCGGGGCCGTTTGGTGTCTCGGGAACCCTGTACACATCGTTCGGGGCCGTATGTGGAAACCTCGGCCAGACTCCCTGCCGATGGAACCTAGATAGGCGATAAACCTGGACTAGAGACTTGAGTGTTTAGGTAGGAAGTGGCCGACACCCTCGTTGGGCTTCCTCTTGAAGGTTGTCGAGTACATGTCGTGTAAATGGCGGTAAGTGGTGAGAGCGTGTGTGAAGAAGTACACCCTTGTAGGGTTAACATCATCTATTTCAATAGCCGCGTCCGAGGTAAAGGACTACTTGGTTGCCTGTACAGTTCATAGATAACTTAGTGGATACTCTAAAACCCGCAAGATAAGCGTGAGTGCTATGGATGGCGTTCTCGTAGGGAGACGGGAGCGGATCCATAGTGGTGTATTGATATGGTGAATATGTGGACTCATCTGCGCCACCTCAAAAGAGTTGCTTATAGTCGTAGTTCAGGTTAGCCACTGAGTCAAAGCTGGCTTGCTGCAGTTAAACTCCACTACCCCTTTGTTGGTACCGATGCATATGTAGTTAGTTCTGATGTAAGTCTTGCTGGGTACATTTGTACTCACGTTTGCTTAATTTATGTTTTTGCAGAGAGACTTCAGTCTCGCTAGTAGTTCCACGTGGACTTCGATGTTTAGCTTGTTACCTCAGCTACGATCTTGTGCCCTCGGCAGGATCTGGTAGATAGTCAGGCTTCTCATCCTTTTTCGTTTGTAGATGTCTGTACTCAGACATGTTAAGCTTCCGCATGTGCTTTGTCTGGCATGCTCTGAATGTTGGGTCATGGGACCCATGTTTGTAATTTCTGGCTCTTCGAAGCCTAATGAATAAATACTTTGAGTCGTAGAGTTTTGTTGTGATGCCATGTTGTATTTGCACATATCGAGCATGTTGTGAGTATGTTATTGAAATGCTTGGTATGTGTGGGATCCGACAATCTAGTTGTTTATCCTTGGTAGCCTCTCTTATGGGGAAATGTAGTCTGGTGTTTCCACTGAGCCTTGGTAGTCTGCTACAGCCCAGTTTACCGGAGTCTTGCTAGCCCAGTACTACTTCTCCGGAACACTTAGACTACCCGGCATGTAATTCACTTCGTTCTTGTATCTGTCCCTTAGGGGAAATGTCACCCGGTGACATCTGGAGTCCTGCCTAGCCTATTACAGCCTGGTTCACCGGAGTCCTGTTAGCCTAGTGCTACAGCCCGAATTCGCACACTGCTGACCGACATCCTCGATGTTGATTCATGTATGCCTGTCCTCGTAAGTTAGTGCCACTTCTGGTTCACAACTAGTCATGTCGGCCCAGGTTCTCTGTCATATGGATGCTAGCGACACTATCATATATGTGAGCCAAAAGGCGCAAACGGTCCCAGGCCATGGTAAGGCGACACCCGTGGGAATACCGTGCGTGAGGCCGCAAAGCAATATGAGGTGTTACCGGCTAGATCGATGTGACATGGAATCGGGGTCCTGACAACTTTGGTATCAGAGCTTGACTGCCTGTAGGATTACCAAGCCAAACTGGTCGAAGTTGAGTCTAGAAATGCTTTAGTTATATGTAAGGGAATTGATTGTGGAAGGGAGCGTAAGGCTCTTTTACTCCTTGACCTTATGCCCTTCTGATCCAAGTCAACCTCCTTTTTTCTACGGGGTTACGAAACTAGGCCTTCTCATCTATCAATCAGGATGACGAGTTACTATGATAGAGACTTATAGGATTGATGGATTCAAGCCTCAGTTTAGTCTCTACTACTTTCGTGTGTTCAGAGTTGGTCTCAAAACCTTGATATTGTGATGTTGAGTGGTGATGCCACTATTTAGCAGGATGTCTCAAATATTTTTGATCATTTATAGTCATTATGCTATCCGAGTCATCCCAGGTTTCTACATAGTCTGATGCATTTGCAAATCCATTCTTTCCGTTCCCGCTGCCCCTTTGGGCCAGATTAACCACACTAACCGGTGTGTTGAGGTACCACCGCCTCAGTATTTATGTTGGAGCTATTATTATGACCCTAGTTGTCTTAGAGAACCTCTCAGTAATCTAGCAATGCTTTGTATCCCAGTGTGATGATTCTGGCCATCATTCTCGAAAGCGTCCTGTGATGCCATTTAGTTAGTAGGTATTCTATTCCTGGGTACTTGACCCAAGATTCACTCTACTTACCTCGTGTTGATAGTGTTGCTCGTACCTTTAGGATATTAGTAACCTTTGCGATAGTCCTCGAGGTCCGTGGTATTTCCTTCCTCCAAATACCATGAACTGCTTATGGCAGAAGTTATTTGAACCAAAGGATCACAATCAGAGTAATCTTGAGAGGTTCTCCATTCATAATTGTGACTCTGCCAGTCCTACCTCTCTGCATGGGTTATCCGGAAGAAACATGTTGAACTTGGTTCGACATACTAATCTATGCATCCACAACTCAGAAAGTTATATGTTCCTTGAGTTGACCCTCCTCAGTTATATTCCGACCCTAGTCTATCAATTGATAGTCAGGAATAGTTGTGCATTCGTGTTCATCGATGCCTATTATTCTTGTGGTCCGTCAAGCCATTCTAGTTCATAATGACTAGGGGAAACAAACTCCAGTACCTCATCCATTTCTAGGATTGGGTCAAAGTAGTTGTATCCCGCAGATCAAAATGCCAATTCAACTTTTGTTCTGTTCTATTCTGAAGTATTACCATCTTATGCCAAGATTGTCATGAGAATTGCACCACCTCTTATGAATTCTTGGCGTAGTGATACTTCCCGCCATCATTATTCATTCCTCGGTGTCGTGTTGTCGCTATCGGAATGCCGACTAATGAATCATGATGTGTGAAATCTATACTCCTAGCAACCGTGTTGCCTGGTAGTTAATGGACAATATTCTCATTCTTAGCGTGTTGGTTATTAAATCATCATCCTAAGATTGATCGTGCTACCTATGTCCATATTTCTGGTGCACACTTCGGTCAATGAGTTAGGATTATTAATCCCTAGCTCTTTTGATCCTATCTTCTTGCTCTGAAAGGCAAGATTGTTCTCGAGCTTATTAACATATCGGTGGTTCGTGATTTTTCGAATATCATCTCGAAAGTATTACCAGGTTGTTCCCTGACCGCTATGTTGAGTTCGTGATCATTTTGGTTTTTCGCTAAACCAGCCATCCTCCAAGAATCTGTGTTGGATATCCCTGAGCTAGTTGGTTAAGGTAAACAACAACTTGGAGAGTTGGAAGATAAAGCTTTCCCTTACTTAGTTCATTCTAAAAGGATATCTTTTTGTGTGTGTGTGTGTGTGTGTGTGTGTGTGTGTGTGTTGAAGAACGATGATATCTTTGTTGATTCATCCTCGTGATTAGTTGTCGGCGTTATTATGTTATCCAATCTTTGATTTGACTATGGGATATCATCAAATCAAATCAGAACCAGCAATATTCGTAATATTGTCTTACTCGTGGTTGATTCCTCGAGCATACACCATTACATCTTTTGGTCTGACCAATACTGTCACATTGTTCACATAATGGTGGAAGTCTAGTGATATGGAAATTCTGATGAGTTGCTGTCGAGCCATCAGTAGCATCTTGTCTCCCCCATGATTCGTGTTAAACATTAAGCTAGTGTTGGAAACTTTGTAAACAATGCCTTCATGTTCCATTCATGAAGCATATGTTTGGATGAAAGTAGCGACTTCCTCTAAGTTCACATGCAATCGATGCAAGTTGCCGCCATGAATTTGAGAAAGTTTGTTTTGCTTCCTCTGGAATCATCCCAAGTCAGTCATGCATATGTGCGAAGTATATTGTGGTTTGGAGACTTGCAACCTTCATTCTATATGTACCCCTAGCACACCAAGCCACTAACTGATTTGTTCAAGGAGAAGAAGTTCCTTCATAAGAGCTAATCATATGACTTATGCAAGGACTTTGTTATCTGCGATGATGGTTCCCAGCTAGATCTCGGTAGTGTTTTATTATAAGACTTCTATGTGATCATGCTTGTCTTGGACATCATGTTCACATGTATGTAGCAGAATCAGCTCATGTTTTGGAGCTTGCTATCGTAGTTCATGCCCCGAGAATCTCGCAATGCCATCTTGTCAGTTTGTGTTGCAAACTTTCATTTTTATTTCTAGACTCGATGAGTCTGGAATATCCTGACACCAACCAGATCTGAATCTCAGGCAAATGTGATGGTTGGGACGTTTTCCCAAGAGCTATAATATTGGTCTCTCAGTAACCGGTAAAGTGGATGACGTGGCCAACACACCCAACCGGAAAACCTGTTATTGTAGTATCTTGTTCGAAGAAGTTGGCCACTTCCCCATAAGGATCTAGTAGAATTTATTCCAATAGTAGTTCCTTATGGATTTTTGTGTTCCCGAAGTCCGACCTTTTACTTGATGTCCTAGATACCAAACCATATCAATAAATGGGTTATGCTAGCACATCAAGGAGAACATTAGAAGCGGAGTGCTAAATGTCTCTCGGTCGATCATCCAGATTTTGATCCCTTGGCCTCACTAAGGTGAAATCTGAGAAAGTGTTATCTTTCTTTGCATCTGCATCCTCCACCATTATTCATCATGGTAGTATGTTGTGTTGCCAGGATCCTTGACATGGATACTGGTAAAACTTGTTGAATATGGGAATGCTCAAGTTCTTGAGAGCACGCGCAATCACTAGGATTTATCGTCGGCATTAATTGGGATCTGCTCTCAATTTCCTCGGTTATGCCATAACCTTTCCAATAGTGGAATCTCTCTCTACTATTGGGTTTCTCCACAGTTACTAGAATCATTCCCAACATTTGCATTTTGTCCCCAGCTTGCACCCACCATTGTGCCTTTTCAGTATGATCCGCCTTCTCAGCAGTTGTTGTCCAAGATTATCTTCAAAAGTGGACCTACCATGGGTCCCATCCATCTCTGATGATAAGCAAAAATCATCCCTTGCGTTGTCTTCAACAAGGTAGTCCACATCATCCATCCTAGTCTGGGTATGCCATCCCTTTGTATTCCGCCAAACGATTGTTGTGATTTGCCCTAGGCTAGTATGAAGAGTTCCAATGATCTCTGAATCAAAAGTAATTCTTTTTTCCACTTATGGGAATATTTCTGCGAGTCACCTTCTTCTAAGATGTCTCATTATGGTATCATGGCAACTCAACTCCTCGCTACGTTGACAACCGTTCACCACCTTCTTAAGCGTGGAATTGTTGTCTACCTAGTGCACCCTCGTCATCTGTTCCACTCCATCCCTCTAGATGTGTACTTTGTGTCTCAGCTCATGAGATGTTCAACGTCTCATTCCGTGAGTTGATCGTGAGCTGCTCGGTCTTTAAGAAGATCGATTCCTAGAGTTATCTTGTTTTTTTGTCCTCGTGTTGGGTGAAGATCTCGCAAGCAAAGATGCCAAGATCAATATGACGCAAGGAGTCGACATCTTTAAGAAGGGCAGTTGGATCAAGAAGATTGTGTTAGTTTGTGCCCCCTCTGTCTTCTTACCTCACGTCTGGAATCTCGGGACGAGATTCTTGTTTAGTGGGGGTGAGTTGTCACAGCCCTAGAGTACCTGAGTGAAATAGTTGCATCCGCACTCATGCGTCATGTCTAAAATTTCTGAAAGTTGAATTGAGGTTAGTTGAAACCCTCAGAAATCACTTCAGAAATAATCAACATTAAAATCTTTTCAAAGAAGTCCAAGAAAATGTTCCTCCCAGTCTCTGAAAATATTGGCAAGAAGTAAAACTCAAAACAATATTTTTGGAATCTCAGAGATATTTATTTTGGGCCTTTGAATTAAATCAATAACATATTTGAGTTGAATTTAGTTCTGTTATGTAAGAAATAAAGTTCAAGTATTTTTGTAAGTGTGCATGTGACCTTGGACTAGCTCACTGAGCTCACATAAAAATTTACAGGAAGTTTTAAATTTGTTTGGTTTGTAAATCAAATCAAAACAAAGAAAGAAAAATAGAAAACAGAAACAAATAAAAAAGGAAGCAGAGAGTTACCTAAGGCCCACTTACCTGGCGGCCCAGCAGTTTCAGCCCAGCCCACCAGGGGCATACCTGTCTTCAACCTCTGCCTACTGGCAGAGGCGAGGCCGAGCACGCCGCCCGTGCGGGCTGGCACACAGCTACCTGCCTGGCCCTCCCTAGCCAGGGCGATGCTGGGGATCGCCACCCCGTGGCCGTCTGGAACCCGCTGACCCCCCTCGCCCTCTCTCTCCCTCTTGCTCCCTCACTCTCCCCCTCATGGCCGAAGCCGCCATGGCCACCGCCAAGAACCACCACGGCCAGCCACTCCCTCGCTCCATCTCCGCCTCCCCGAGCACCGTATCATCTCCAGCTTCATCCTCGACGAGCCAAGCCCCGCCGGACGCCCTGCAGCGCCGGCTCCATCGTCTTCTTCTTCCACGGGCACCGAAGGCCGTCGTCATTGATTCGCCGGAACCCGTACTTCCCCGGCCTCTCCAGCAGCAACGACCCGTGGTGAGCCGCTGACCCGTTCCCCCCACCTTGCCCCGTTGTCCCTCGCGTCTTCTAGCTGCTGCCCCGCAAGTTCCTGCGCCACCGTCCTCCATGGCCGGCAAGGTCGGCACTCCCGAGATTCCCCGCTTGCAGCCGAGCATACGAACGCACTCAGTGCGTTTGCAGGAACCCAAAACATCCAACCGCTCCTCCTACCGTGCTTTTGTGGCGTCGTTTGGTCGATGCCCAAACTCTGGCCGCCGCACTAGTCGACGCCGCCGCCATTTTGGTCCACGCCGGCTTGAACCGACGGCACCGCTGGACGCGCATGAGCGCCAGCATCACGTAGCTGGTCTCCGCCGGCCATTTGGTCACCGGAGCAAGAAACCCGAGCCGCTGTTGTGTGACTCCGCCGCGTTTCTGGTCGCCGCCGGTGTAGCTCCGGCGAAGTTAACATGGTTTAGGCTAATCCAGGATTAGTTAGCCACTAACCACTGCCCCAACTCACTGACAGACGGGCCCCACCATTTAATTAACCACAGGGTTATTCCCTATTTAATTTAAGCTAATGCCCGTGACCCCACCTGTCAGTTTGACCTTGCCACCTCAACATTGACCCGGCCCCACTGGTCAGCCTCTACTGCTCACGCTGTTACACTGACATGCGGGGCCCATAGTCAGGTTTGACCCTGGTCAGCCACGGTTGACCTGGTGACATCATGTTGCTGTCATGCTGACGCAGAAATGATTTTATGGATTAAAATAATTCAGGAATCCCAGAAAATAGCCAAAACTTCTAAAATTCATAGTAATTCAACCGTAACTCCAAATCAAACAAATTATATATCAAAAATGATCAAAAAAAATCTAATCTATCCATCTATACCGGCTTCATGCATGTTTAAACAACTTAACATTGCTGTTTAGATCAAAACATGATAATGCACTTTATAAGTTCTTAGTTTGAATTTGAATTTGAACCTTTGGTTCAAATCAACTCAAACCCTTCTGTTCTTAGCTGCATTAGCTCAAATCACAGCATGTTGACATGTCATGATCATGCATCATATTGTGCATTGCATTGATTGTGTTCTTTCTATGTTTGCCGGTGGTTGTTCCCCCTCGGTAGACGATGTTTCCGACAATGAGATCGATGACACCGATGAAGAACTATACTATCTTCAGAAGTGCCAGGCAAGCAAAAAACCCTTGTTCATTCCGATACAATCCCACTCTCTCGCTCCTGCTCTCTTTTACTGCATTAGGACAACAACGATTCAACGGTTACATGCTGCGGTAGTTGAACCCCTTTCCCCTGCATGACCTATCATTGCCACAGTAAATAGATGAAACCCACTAGCATGAGTAGGAGTTGTTTGAGCCCTGATGTGCCTACTCATTCATGCTTGTTGGTCATGCCTGCTATTGCTTAGAGTTGTGTCAGGTCTGATTCATCGGGGATGAATTGGAAAGTTGTGAACATGTCCTACTGTGTGTGAGCTAAGTGTGTTGAACACGATTTGGTAAAGGTATCGATGAGAGGCCATGTAGGAGTACATGGTGGGTTGTTTCATTGGAACCGTCCTTAAGCACCGAGATCTGTATGTGTGATTTAAGAAGCAGCTACTACCATGCATTGGGCCCGAAACCAATGGACCCTCTCGGCTTCTTAACCACCCTAGTCCTCTCTCCAGGAGTTGCAATTAGTTTCTAGTGTTTATAGGATATGTGTTGGCGGCCATGCGTAGCGCTGACCCTAGGGGGTGGGCTATGATGCGGTAGGTACACCGTGGCACGGTGTACCGAGTTGCCCGTTTGGTGTCTCGGGAACCCTGTACACATCGTTCAGGGCCGTATGTGGAAACCTCGGCCAGACTCCCTGCGGATGGAACCTAGATAGCCGATAAACCTGGACTTGAGACTTGAGTGTTTAGGTAGGACGTGGCCGACACCCTCGTTTGGCTTCCTCTTGAAGGTTGTCGAGTACATGTCGTGTAAACGGCGGTAAGTGGTGAGAGCGTGTGTGAAGAAGTACACCCTTATAGGGTTAACATCATCTATTTCAATAGCCGCGTCCGTGGTAAAGGACTACTTGGTTGCCTGTACAGTTCATAGATAACTTAGTGGATACTCTAAAACCCGCAAGATAAGCGTGAGTGCTATGGATGGCGTTCTCGTAGGGAGACGGGAGCGGATCCATAGTGGTGTATTGTTATGGTGAATATGTGGACTCGTCTGCGCCACCTCAGAAGAGTTGCTTATAGTCGTAGTTCAGGTTAGCCAATGAGTCAAAGCTGGCTTGCTGCAGTTAAACTCCACTACCCCTTTGTTGGTACCGATGCATATGTAGTTAGTTCTGATGTAAGTCTTGCTGGGTACATTTGTACTCATGTTTGCTTAATTTATGTTTTTGCAGAGAGACTTTAGTCTCGCTAGTAGTTCCACGTGGACTTCGATGTTTAGCTTGTTACCTCAGCTACGATCTTGTGCCCTCGGCAGGATCTGGTAGATAGTCAGGCTTATCATCCTTTTTCATTTGTAGATGTCTGTACTCAGACATGTTAAGCTTCCGCATGTGCTTTGTCTGGCATGCTCTGAATGTTGGGTCATGGGACCCATGTTTGTAATTTCTGGCTCTTCGAAGCCTAATGAATAAATACTTTGAGTCGTAGAGTTTTGTTGTGATGCCTTGTTGTATTTGCACATATCGAGCATGTTGTGAGTATGTTATTGAAATGCTTGGTATGTGTGGGATCCGACAATCTAGTTTTTTATCCTTGGTAGCCTCTCTTATGGGGAAATGTAGTCTGGTGTTTCCACTGAGCCTTGGTAGTCTGCTATAGCCCGGTTTACCGGAGTCCTGCTAGCCCAGTACTACTTCTCCAGAACACTTAGACTAGCCGGCATGTAATTCACTCCGTTCTTGTGTCTGCCCCTTCGGGGAAATGTCACGCGGTGACATCTGGAGTCCTGCCTAGCCTATTACAGCCTAGTTCACCGGAGTCCTGTTAGCCCAGTGCTACAGCCCGAATTCGCACACTGCTGACCGACATGCTCGATGTTGATTCATGTATGCCTGTCCTTGTAAGTTAGTGCCACTTCTGGTTCTCAACTAGTCATGTCGGCCCAGGTTCTTTGTCATATGGATGCTAGCGACACTATCATATATGTGAGCCAAAAGGCGCAAACGGTCCCAGGCCATGGTAAGGCGACACCCGTGGGAATACCGTGCATGAGGCCGTAAAGCAATATGAGGTGTTACCGGCTAGATCGATGTGACTTGGAATCGGGGTCCTGACAACTTTGGTATCAGAGCTTGACTGCCTGTAGGATTACCAAGCCAAACTGGTCGAAGTTGAGTCTAGAAATGCTTTAGTTATATGTAAGGGAATTGATTGTGGAAGGGAGCATAAGGCTCTTTTACTCCTTTACCTTATGCCCTTCTGATCCAAGTCAACCTCCTTTTTTCTACGGGGTTAAGAAACTAGGCCTTCTCATCTATCAATCAGGATGATGAGTTACTATGATAGAGACTTATAGGATTGATGGATTCAAGCCTCAGTTTAGTCTCTACTACTTTCGTGTGTTCAGAGTTGGTCTCAGAACCTTGATATTGTGATGTTGAGTGGTGATGCCACTATTTTGCAGGATGTCTCAAATATTTTTGATCATTTATAGTCGTTATGCTGTCCGAGTCATCCCAGGTTTCTACATAGTCTGATGCATTTGCAAATCCATTATTTCCGTTCCCGCTGCCCCTTTGGGCCATATTAACCACACTAACCGGTGTGTTGAGGTACCACCGCCTCAGTATTTATGTTGGAGCTATTATTATGACCCTAGTTGTCTTAGAGAACCTCTCAGTAATCTAGCAATGCTTTGTATCCCAGTGTGATGATTCTGGCCATCATTCTCGAAAGCGTCCTGTGATGCCATTTAGTTAGTAGGTATTCTATTCCTGGGTACTTGACCCAAGATTCACTCTACTTACCTCGTGTTGATAGTGTTGCTCGTACCTTTAGGATATTAGTAACCTTTGCGATAGTCCTCGAGGTCCGTGGTATTTCCTTCCTCCAAATACCATGAACTGCTTATGGCAGAAGTTATTTGAACCAAAGGATCACAATCAGAGTAATCTTGAGAGGTTCTCCGTTCATAATTGTGACTCTGCCAGTCCTACCTCTCTGCATGGGTTATCCGGAAGAAACATGTTGAACTTGGTTTGACATACTAATCTATGCATCCACAACTCAGAAAGTTATATGTTCCTTGAGTTGACCCTCCTCAGTTATATTCCGACCCTAGTCTATCAATTGATAGTCAGGAATAGTTGTGCATTCGTGTTCATTGATGCCTATTATTCTTGTGGTCCGTCAAGCCATTCTAGTTCAGAATGACTAGGAGAAACAAACTCCAGTACCTCATCCATTTCTAGGATTGGGTCAAAGTAGTTGTATCCCGCAGATCAAAATGCCAATTCAACTTTTATTCTGTTCTATTCTGAAGTATTGCCATCTTATGCCAAGATTGTCATGAGAATTGCACCACCTCTTATGAATTCTTGGCGTAGTGATACTTCCCGCCATCATTACTCATTCCTCGGTGTCGTGTTGTCGCTATCGGAATGCCGACTAATGAATCATGATGTGTGAAATCTATACTCCTAGCAGCCGTGCTGCCTGGTAGTCAATGGACAATATTCTCATTCTTAGCGTGGTGGTTATTAAATCATCATCCTAAGATTGATCATGCTACCTATGTCCATATTTCTGGTGCACACTTCGGTCAATGAGTTAGGATTATTAATCCCTAGCTCTTTTGATCCTATCTTCTTGCTTTGAAAGGCAAGATTGTTCTCGAGCTTATTAACATATCGGTGGTTCATGATTTTTCGAATGTCATCTCGAAAGTATTACCAGGTTGTTCCCTGACCGCTATGTTGAGTTCGTGATCATGTTGGTTTTTTGCTAAACCAGCCATCCTCCAAGAATCTGTGTTGGATATCCCTGAGCTAGTTTGTTAAGGTAAATAACAACTTGGAGAGTTGGAAGATAAAGCTTTGCCTTACTTAGTTCATTCTAAAAGGATATCTTTTTGTGTGTGTGTGTGTTGAAGAAAGATGATATCTTCGTTGATTGATCCTCGTGATTTGTTGTCGGTGCTATTATCTTATCCAATCTTTGATTTGACTATGGGATATCATCAAATCAAATCAGAACGAGCGAAATTCGTAATATTGTCTTACTCGTGGTAGATTCCTCGAGCATACACCATTACATCTTTTGGTCTGACCAATACTGTCACATTGTTCACATAATGGTGGAAGTCTAGTGATATGGAAATTCCGATGAGTTGTTGTTGAGCCATCAGCAGCATCTTGTCTCCCCCATGATTCGTGTTAAACATTAAGCTAGTGTTGGAAACTTTGTAAACAATGCCTTCATGTTCCATTCATGAAGCAGATGTTTGGATGAAAGTAGCGACTTCCTCTAAGTTCACATGCAATCGATGCAAGTTGCCGCCATGAATTTGAGAAAGTTTGTTTTGCTTCCTCTGGAATCATCCCAAGTCAGTCATGCATATGTGCGAAGTATATTGTGGTTTGGAGACTTGCAACCTTCATTCTATATGTATCCCTAGCACACCAAGCCACTAACTGATTTGTCAAGGAGAAAAAGTTCCTTCATAAGACCTAATCATATGACTTATGCAAGGACTTTGTTATCCGCGATGATGGTTCCCAACTAGAACTCGGTAGTGTTTATTATAAGACTACTATGTGGTCATGCTTGTCTGGGACAGCGTGTTCATATGTTGTAGCAGAACCACCTCATGTTCTGGAGCTTGTTATCATAGTTCATCTCCCGAGAAACTCGCAATGTCATCTCGTCGATTTGTTTTGCAAACTTTCATTTTTCTTTCTAGACTCGATGAGTCTGGAATATCCTGACACCAACCAGATCTGAATCTCAGGCAAATGTGATGGTTGGGACGTTTTCCCAAGAGCTATAATATTGGTCTCTCGGTAACCGGTAAAGTGGATGACGTGGCCAACACACCCAACCGGAAAACCTGTTATTGTAGTATCTTGTTCGAAGAAGTTGGCCACTTCCCCGTAAGGATCTAGTATAATTTATTCCAATAGTAGTTCCTTATGCATTTTTGTGTTCCCGAAGTCCGACCTTTTACTTGATGTCCTAGATACCAAACCATATCAATAAATGGGTTATGCTAGCACATCAAGGAGAACATTAGAAGCGGAGTGCTAAATGTCTCTCGGTCGATCATCCAGATTTTGATCCCTTGGCCTCACTAAGGTGAAATCTGAGAAAGTGTTATCTTTCTTTGCATCTGCATCCTCCACCATCATTCATCATGGTAGTATGTTGTGTTTCCAGGATCCTTGACATGGATACTGGTAAAACTTGTTGAATATGGGAATGCTCAAGTTCTTGAGAGCATGCGCAATCACTAGGATTTATCGTCGGCATTAATTGGGATCTGCTCTTAGTTTCCTCGGTTATGCCATAACCTTTCCAATAGTGGAATCTCTCTCTACTGTTGGGTTTCTCCATAGTTACTAGAATCATTCCCAACATTTGCATTTTGTCCCCAGCTTGCACCCACCATTGTGCCTTTTCAGTATGATCCGCCTTCTCAGCAGTTGTTGTCCAAGATTATCTTCAAAAGTGGACCTACCATGGGTCCCATCCATATTTGATGATAAGCAAAAATCATCCCTTGCGTTGTCTTCAACAAGGTAGTCCACATCATCCATCCTAGTCCGGGTATGCCATCCCTTCGTATTCCGCCAAACGATTGTTGTGATTTTCCCTAGGCTGGTATGAAGAGTTTCAATGATCTCTGAATCAAAAGTAATTCTTTTTTCCACTTAAGGGAATATTTCTGCGAGTCACCTTCTTCTAAGATGTCTTGTTATGGTATCATGGCAACTCAACTCCTCGCTACGTTGACAGCTGTTCACCACCTTCTGAAGCGTGGAATTGTTGTCTACCTAGTGCGCCCTCGTCATCTGTTCCACTCCATCCCTCTAGATGTGTACTTTGTGTCTCAGCTCATGAGATGTTCAACGTCTCGTTCCATGAGTTGATCGTGAGCTGCTCGGTCTTTAAGAAGATCGATTCCTAGAGTTATCTTGCTTTTTTGTCCTCGTGTTGGGTGAAGATCTCGCAAGCAAAGATGCCAAGATCAATATGACGCAAGGAGTCGACATCTTTAAGAAGGGCAGTTGGATCAAGAAGATTGTGTTAGTTTGTGCCCACTCTGTCTTCTTACCTCACGTCTTGAATATCGGGACGAGATTCTTGTTTAGTGGGGGTGAGTTGTCACAGCCCTAGAGTACCTGAGCGAAATAGTTGCATCCGCACTCATGCATCATGTCTAAAATTTCTGAAAGTTGAATTGAGGTTAGTTGAAACCCTCAGAAATCACTTCAGAAATAATCAACATTAAAATCTTTTCAAAGAAGTCCAAGAAAATGTTCCTCCCAGTCTCTGAAAATATTGGCAAGAGGTAAAACTCAAAACAATATTTTTGGAATCTCAGAGATATTTATTTTGGGCCTTTGAATTAAATCAATAACATGTTTGAGTTGAATTTATTTCTTTATATAAGAAATAAAGTTCAAGTATTTTTGTAAGTGTGCATGTGACCTTGGACTAGCTCCCTGAGCTCACATAAAAATTTACAGGAAGTTTTAAAATGGTTTGGTTTGTAAATCAAATCAAAACAAAGAAAGAAAAATAGAAAAAATAAACAAATAAAAAAGGAAGTAGAGACTTACCTAAGGCCCACTTACCTGGTGGCCCAGCAGTTTCGGCCCAGCCCACCAGGGGCATACCTGTCTTCAACCTCTGCCTACTGGCAGAGGAGAGGCCGAGCACGCCGCCCGTGCGGGCCGGCACACTGCTGCCTGCCTGGCCCTCCCTAGCCAGGGCGATGCTGGGGATCGCCACCCCGTGGCCGTCTGGAACCCGCTGACCCCCCTCGCCCTCTCTCTCCCTCTCGCTCCCTCAATCTCCCCCTCATGGCCGAAGCCGCCATGGCCACCGCCAAGAACCACCACGGCCAGCCACTCCCTCGCTCCATCTCCGCCTCCCCGAGCACCGTATCATCTCAGACTTCATCCTCGACGAGCCAAGCCCCGCCGGACGCCCTGCAGCGCCGGCTCCATTGTCTTCTTCTTCCACGGGCACCGAAGGCCGTCATCGTCCATTCACCGGAACCCGTACTTCCCCGGCCTCTCCAGCAGCAACGACCCGTGGTGAGCCGCTGACCCGTTCCCCCACCTTGCCCCATAGTCCCTCGCGTCTTCTAGCTGCTGCCCCGCAAGTTCCTGCGCCACCGTCCTCCATGGCCGGCAAGGTCGGCACTCCCAAGATTCCCCGCTTGCAGCCGAGCATACCAACGCACTCAGTGCGTTTGCAGGAACCCAAAACATCCAACCGCTCCTCCTACTGTGCTTTTGTGGCGTCTTTTGGTCGATGCCCAAACTCCGGCCGCCGCACTAGTCGACGCCGCCGCCATTTTGGTCCATGCCGGCTTGAACCGACGGCACCGCTGGACGCGCATGACCGCCAGCATCACGTAGGTGGTCTCCGCCAGCCATTTGGTCGCTGGAGCAAGAAACCTGAGCCGCTGTTGTGTGACTCTGCCGCGTTTCTGGTCGCCGCCGGCGTAGCTCCGGCGAAGTTAACATGGTTTAGGCTAATCCCGGATTAGTTAGCCACTAACCACTGCCCCAACTCACTTACAGACAGGTCGCACCATTTAATTAACCACAGGGTTATTCCCTATTTAATTTAAGCTAATGTGTGTGACCCCACCTGTCAGTTTGACCTTGCCACCTCAACATTGACCTGGCCCCACTGGTCAGCCTCTACTGCTCACGCTGTTACACTGACATGCGGGGCCCATAGTCAGGTTTGACCCTGGTCAGCCACGGTTGACCTGGTGACATCATGTTGCTGTCATGCTGACGCAGAAATGATTTTATGGATTAAAAGAATTCAGCAATCCCAGAAAATAGCCAAAACTTCTAAAATTCATAGTAATTCAACCGTAACTCCAAATCAAACAAATTATATATGAAAAATGATCAAAAAAACTAATCTATCCATCTGTACCGGCTTCATGCATGTTTAAACAACTTAACCTTGCTGTTTAGATCAAAACATGATAATGCACTTTATAAGTTCTTAGTTTGAATTTGAATTTGAACCTTTGGTTCAAATCAACTCAAACCCTTCTGTTCTTAGCTGCATTAGCTCAAAACACAACATGTTGACATGTCATGATCATGCATCATATTGTGCATTGCATTGATTGTGTTCTTTCTATGATTGCCGTTGGTTGTTCCCCCTCGGTAGACGATGTTTCCGACAATGAGATCGATGACACCGATGAAGAACTATACTATCTTCAGAAGTGCCAGGCAAGCAAAAACCCCTTGCTCATTCCGATACAATCCCACTCTCTCGCTCCTGCTCTCTTTTACTGCATTAGGACAACAACGATTCAACTGTTACATGCTGCGGTAGTTGAACCCCTTTCCCCTGCATGACCTATCATTGCCACAGTAAATAGATGAAACCCACTAGCATGAGTAGGAGTTGTTTGAGCCCTGATGTGCCTACTCATTCATGCTTGTTGGTCATGCCTGCTATTGCTTAGAGTTGTGTCAGGTCTGATTCATCGGGGATGAATTGGAAAGTTGTGAACATGTCCTACTGTGTGTGAGCTAAGTGTGTTGAACACGATTTGGTAAAGGTATCGATGAGAGGCCATGTAGGAGTACATGGTGGGTTGTTTCATTGGAACCGTCCTTAAGCACCAAGATCTGTATGTGTGATTTAAGAACCAGCTACTACCATGCATTGGGCCCGAAACCAATGGACCCTCTCGGCTTCTTAACCACCCTAGTCCTCTCTCCAGGAGTTGAAATTAGTTTCTGGTGTTTATAGGATATGTGTTGGCGGCCGTGCGTAGCGCTGACCCTAGGGGGTGGGCTATGATGCGGTAGGTACACCGTGGCACAGTGTACCGAGTTGCCCGTTTGGTGTCTCGGGAACCCTGTACACATCGTTCGGGGCCGTATGTGGAAACCTCGGCCAGACTCCCTGCGGATGGAACCTGGATAGGCGATAAACTTGGACTAGAGACTTGAGTGTTTAGGTAGGACGTGGCTGACACCCTCGTTGGGCTTCCTCTTGAAGGTTGTCGAGTACATGTCGTGTAAACAGCGGTAAGTGGTGAGAGCGTGTGTGAAGAAGTACACCCTTGTAGGGTTAACATCATCTATTTCAATAGCCGCGTTCGCGGTAAAGGACTACTTGGTTGCTTGTACAGTTCATAGATAACTTAGTGGATACTCTAAAACCCGCAAGATAAGCGCGAGTGCTATGGATGGCGTTCTCGTAGGGAGACGGGAGCGGATCCATAGTGGTGTATTGATATGGTGAATATGTGGACTCGTGTGCGCCACCTCAAAAGAGTTGCTTACAGTCGTAGTTCAGGTTAGCCACTGAGTCAAAGCTGGCTTGCTGCAGTTAAACTCCACTACCCCTTTGTTGGTACCGATGCATATGTAGTTAGTTCTGATGTAAGTCTTGCTGGGTACATTTGTACTCACGTTTGCTTAATTTATGTTTTTGTAGAGAGACTTCAGTCTCACTAGTAGTTCCACGTGGACTTCGATGTTTAGCTTGTTACCTCAGCTACGATCTTGTGCCCTCGGCAGGATCTGGTAGATTGTCAGGCTTCTCAGCCTTTTTCATTTGTAGATGTTTGTACTCAGACATGTTAAGCTTCCGCATGTGCTTTGTCTGGCATGCTCTGAATGTTGGGTCATGGGACCCATGTTTGTAATTTCTGGCTCTTTGGAGCCTAATGAATAAATACTTTGAGTCGTAGAGTTTTGTTGTGATGCCATGTTGTATTTGCACATATCGAGCATGTTGTGAGTATGTTATTGAAATGCCTTATGTGTGGGATCCGACAATCTAGTTGTTTATCCTTGGTAGCCTCTCTTATGGGGAAATGTAGTCTGGTGTTTCCACTGAGCCTTGGTAGTCTGCTACAGCCCGGTTTATCGGAGTCCTGCTAGCCCAGTACTACTGCCCCGGAACACTTAGACTAGCCAGCATGTGATTCACTTCGTTCTTGTGTCTGTCCCTTCGGGGAAATGTCATGCGGTGACATCTGGAGTCCTGCCTAGCCTGCTACAGCCCGGTTCACCGGAGTCCTGTTAGCCCAGTGCTACAGCCCGAATTCGCACGCTGCTGACCGACATGCTTGATGTTGATTCATGTATGCCTGTCCTCGTAAGTTAGTGCCACTTCTGGTTCACGACTAGTCATGTCGGCCCGGGTTCTCTGTCATATGGATGCTAGCGACACTATCATATACGTGAGCCAAAAGGCGCAAACGGTCCCAGGCCATGGTAAGGCGACACCCGTGGGAATACCGTCCGTGAGGCTGCAAAGCGATATGAGGTGTTACCGGCTAGATCGATGTGACTTGGAATCGGGGTCCTGACATAGCTGTAGCTGGGATTTGATATTTTTGCACTACTACCTCCATCCTAGTTTGTTGGTCCCACCACATTTTGTGCTAAATTTTGAATTTATATTTATCTAACAAGATGTTGATGCATGTAACTACAAATAATATCACTAGAAACTATGTTTAAATATGAATCCAATTATATAATTTTTTGTGACATGCATTATTATTTCCGTAGTTCAATCTATGGTCAAAGTTGGGCAGAAAATACTAAGGGAACCAATAAATCAGGATGGTGGTAGTAAATTTCTACAAAATGCACATAATGGCCTAAATATGGTAAATGAACCCTGAAATGTGCCAAATTTGAACACGGTGCTTAGTAGGGTGTATGTTGCTCATACAAAAAAGTCAAGTGCCACATTAATTGAGTACTTTTGCAAACTAAAAAACAATATACGACCACGCCAGCATCTGACAGCCCTGGCCCACCGAAACCCCTTTCCTTGCTCGCATGTGCTTCCTGCCTGAATCGGTCAGCACTGCTCTAGAACGCAAATGCCACATTCATGCCCGACACGACCTCTCACTAGCGCCGGCATTGCAGCAGCGCGACGGCCGAGAGAGCCCCACCCACGCGGCATCCCGGTGCAAGCGACAACTCTCCGTTAACAACACCATGGCTATCCATCTGTCCGCCACCCACATTAATGACACACGACTGCCGACGAACCTACTCTAGCACCAGTTGTCCATCTGTCTGCAGCAGCTCATTGCCATTCGCCCACAATATTAACTTCAGCCCCGACCATGGCCACATACCCAATGCCATTGTCCTCTGGTCCCTTCCTTCCGTTGGCACCACCCCAACCATGGCCTCCTCGTGCTCCAAAGCTCTCTGGGACGTACAGTCACCGGAGTAGACAAAGGACATCGACGACTAAACTCCCGGTGAGCTCCAAAGCTCTCTTGGACGATTATTGTAGGAGCAGACAGAGGACATCGACGGCTCCCCCTGGCCTCCCTCCGTTGCCGAACCATGAAGTCGACATATCTTCACGGGCGCAGCCAGCAGCGAAGAAGAGTAGTGCATGGTCGGTCACCGCCCTTCTGGTCCTAGGAAGGCCACTGCTCCTCCCCTCTGTCGATGTCAAGCTTGGTGGGATAAACATCTGTGGCCAATTAGCCACTTAACGACGACCCGGAGGCAGAAATCTTTAGAACCTTGTGCTCCGGAGGAGGAGGTTATGGAGGCGGAGCTAGACAGAGCCAAGGTGGATGAGGAGGAGGCGAAGGCAATAGCCGGAGCGTCAGTTCTCATGGCTCACGGCCGGACATGGTGCTCGGGCACCACGATCATTTAGATAAGGTTTAGAGTAGGTGAGGGAGTCCTGGACTAAGGGGTCCTCAGGTGTCCGGCCTGTTAGCGATGGGCCGGACTAATGGGCTGTGAAGATACGAAGACCGAAGACTGCACCTATGTCTAGACGGGACTCTCCTTGGCATGGAAGGCAAGCTTGGCGATCAAATAAGTAGATTCCTTTCTTTGTAACCGACCTTGTGTAACCCTAGATCCTCCCGGTGTGTATATAAACCGGAGGACTTAGTCCAGAGAGAGGACAATCATTACCATAGTCATACAGGCTAGGCTTTTAGGGTTTAGCCATCTCGATCTCGTGGTAGATCTACTCTTGTAATACTCATATTCATCAAGATCAATCTAGCAGGAAGCAGGGTATTACCTCCATAGAGAGGGCCCGAACCTAAGTAAACATCGTGTCCCCTGGCTCCTATTACCATCAACCTTAGGCGCACAGTTCGGGACCCCCTACCCGAGATCCGCCAGTTTTGACACCGACATTGGTGCTTTCATTGAGAGTTCCACTGTGCCTTCCTCAAAAGGTTTGATGGCTCCTTCAATCATCCACAACGACACTGTCCAAGGAGAGGTCTTCCTCCCCGGACAGATCTTCGTGTTCGGCGGCTTCACACTGCGGGCCAACTCACTTGGCCATCTGGAGCAAATCGACAGCTACGCCCCTGGCCATCAGGTCAGATTCGGGAGCTTGAACTACGTCACGGATAACCATGGAGACTTGATCTTCGACGGATTGATACCACGGCAATTGCTCCCCGTCACCTCGATGAACATGACTTAGATCTGTCACCAGGCCATACCCAGTAAATCGCACCTGTAACCGCTCTGGCCTTAGATCCGGAGTAGGTCGCGCCATCCGAGGACATGCAGCTTAACCCTGCAACGAAAGCTGTAGACTCCACAACATTAGAGCCGCACAGAGACCCAACCTCTAGTAATGCATGTGTCAACGGAACCTCGGGCTCGTTTCTGGTTAAAAGTTTTGAACTATGTGCGTCCGCGCATGTCGAGCATGATCAGTTATCGATCGCCGAATTCAGCGTCGCGGACATCTTCCAACTATCACCCTTGGGCAATGTGCTAAATTCATTAAAAAATATATCCTTAGTGGGGGATTCATAGCCGAACTTTATCCGGTTCGAACTAGAAGTTGTCACCCACTTCATAGCCACGGTCGAGGATTTAACCGACACGCTCGATCACGGCTCCGAAGACATCGACGGTATGGACGACAATGCTGATGAGGAGCAAAACCAAAATCCACCATTTACTGGACGCTGGACGGCCACTTCTTCGTACGATGTGTACATGGTGGACACACCCAAAACAACCAACGAGGATGACAAAGAAAATCCAGTCGAGAATAAACCTCCTGAGACACAGCAAAAGCGTCGGCGTCCTCGACGGCGCTCTAAGTCACGTCGTTCAAAAGACAGCAATGCTGGCACCGGAGAAAATAATACTCCGGACGACGCCTAAAACAATGAAGACCTTGCTGAGGTAACATCCGAATAGGAGGAGCAAGGAAACGAGCAAGCTAGCCCCGACGAACAGGCCAGGCCCAACGACTCGGAGGACGGTAGTTATTGTCCGCTCTCTGAGGATGTGGAAAGCCTCAGCAACGAAGATTTCATCGTGCTTAAGGAACCTCTCGAGCAAGAGCACTCCAAGCGCCAGCTAATAGCCACTGCAAGGAGCCTGAAAAAGTAGCAGTAGCAGCAGCTTCAAGCTGACAAAGATCTGCTCATCGACAGGTGGACTGATGTTCTGGCAGCTGAAGAATACAGCCTCAGACGCCCAGCCAAGAGTTACCCGAAGCGAAGGTTGCTACCTTAGTTCGATGAAGAGGCACCGGAGCCCATGCCTCCCTCACGTAATGCGACCTACCCACCACTACACAGTTGGGACAGTGCGGTGGACCGACCACCACATGGTCGGGATAGAGCGGCAATTCAGGCCGAACAGTAGCATGCCCCACCGCCACGCAAAAATAGAGACAAAACAGTTCGGGGTCATACATACGACCTCCGGCAGACCCTGGATAGTAGAGCAGGATATACCCGATCGATTTACAGATCGCGAGGATGTTCCTTGACACGTGATGACGGCTACCTATTCAGACCTGACAAACCTAGTCACGCCCGAGCCGACAACCGCAGACGGACTCCATCGGAGTTACATCGCGATGTGGCCAGGTATAGAGGCGTCGCACACTCTCTTTGCTTCACTGATGAAGTAACGGATCACGAATTCCCCGAAGGGTTCAAACCCGTGAATATTGAATCATACGACAGGACAACTGATCCCGCGGTATGGATCGAGGACTTTATCCTCCACATCCACATGGCCCGCGGAGATGACCTCCATGCTATCAAATACCTCCCACTAAAGCTTAAAGGACCAGCTCGGCACTGGTTAAACAGCCTGCCCGAAAATTCTATCGGCAGCTGGGAGGACTTGGAAGAAGCCTTCCTCGACAACTTCCAAGGTACATATGTCCGGCCACCAGACGCCGATGACTTAAGCCACATAGTTCAACATCCTGGAGAGTCAGCTAGGAAATTCTAGACTAGGTTCCTAACCAAAAAGAACCAGATTGTCGACTGCCCGGATGCTGAAGCCCTAGTGGCCTTTAAACATAGCATCCGCGACAAATGGCTCGCCCGCCACCTCAGCCAAGAAAAGCCAAAATCTATGGCAGCCCTTATGGCACTCATGACCCGCTTTTGCGCAGGTGAGGATAGTTGGCTGGCTCATAGCAAAAACACAGCCAGCGAGGCAGGCCCCTCCAAGGTCAAAAACATCAATGGCAAGCTGTAACGCCCTCGATGCGGCTATATCTCCTATGTGTCGAAGCACAACTTGGAGGCATAACCGCATTGAAAGCAATGTCGCAAGTAAGGCAATCTTCACAACATCCCATGTAATATGAATAATAAAAGGGGAAGGTACATAGTTGGCTTACACTCGCCACCTCAAACTAAGTACATAAATAGCATTACATCATCCAATCACTCATGGCCCGACTACGGTGCCAAAATAAAAGATCAACCCAACATGCGACACGGTCCCGATCGCCCCAACTGGGCACCACTACTGAACATCAGGGAAATACACATAGTAACGGCGTGAGTCCTCGTCGAACTCCCACTTGAGCTCAAGCGCGTCATCTGGAACGGAGTCGTCTGGCCCTGCATCTGGTTTGGAAGTAATCTGTGAGCCACAGGGACTCAGCAATCTCGCACCCTCGCGATCAAGACTATTTAAGCTTATAGGTAAGGCAAGGTAATATGTGGAGCTGCAGCAAGCGGCTAGCATATATGGTGGCTAACCTGTTCGCAAAGAGAGAGCGAGAAGGGAAGGCAAAGCGCGAACGAATAACTAGAAAACAACCTGCACAAGCATTACTACAATGCCGTGTTCACTTCCCGGACTCCGCCGAGAAGAGACCATCACGGTAACTCACACAGTTGATTCATTTTAATTAAGTTAAGGTTCAAGTTATCTACAACCGGACACAAACAAATTCCCATCTGCCCATAACCGCGGGCACGGCTTTCGAAAGTTCAAATCCCTGCAGGGGGTCCCAACTTAGCCCATGACAAGCTCTCACGGTCAATGAAGGATATACCTTCTCCCGAGACATTCCGATCAGACTCGGTATCCCGGTTCTACAAGACACTTCGACAAGTTAAACCAAATCCAGCAACACCGCCAGAATGTGTTGACAAATCCCGATAGGAGCTACACATATCTCGTTCTCAAGGCACACTCAGATTGTCCAAACTTGCGGTAGGCCAGCCCAGAGTTGCCCCTGGTGGCCACCGGCGGCTGACGAGGTGGACCAACACTCAGGGGAGCACTGGCCCGGGGGGGTTTAAATATGATGACCCTTGGGCTCCGGAAACCCAAGGGAAAAAGAGGCTAGGTGGCAAATGGTAAAATCAAGGTTGGGCATTGCTGGAAGAGTTTTATTCAAGGCGAACTATCAAGGGGTTCCCATTATTACCCAACTGCGTAAGGAACGCAAAATCCGGGAACATAACACCGATATGACGGAAACTAGGGCGGCAAGAGTGGAACAAAACACTAGGCTAAAAGGCCGAGCCTTCCACCCTTTACCAAGTATATAGATGCATTAAGATAACAAGATAATATAGTGATATCCCAACAAGTAAATAATGTTCCAACAAGGAACGGTCTCCAAACTTCACCTGCAACTAGCAACGCTATAAGAGGGGCTGAGCAAAGCGGTAACATAGCCAATCAACGGTTTGCTAGGACATGGTGGGTTAGAGGTTTGACATGGCAATTTGGGAGGCATGATAAGCAAGTGGTAGGCATCATAGCATAGGCATAGCAAAAGAGCGAGCATCTAGCAAAGCAAAGATAGAAGTGATTTCGAGGGTATGATCATCTTGCCTGCAAAGTTGTGAGAGTTGACTGGATCCTCGAAAGCAAACTCAACGGGCTCCTCGTTAGCGAACTCGTCTCCCGGCTCTACCCAAACAAGACAAACAAGCAAACGGAGAAAAATCAACCACGTGCAAACTCAAATAACATGATGCAAACATGGTATGCTTTGCGGGATGCGATATGCGATGCATATGCAAGCTTTGACAAGGAATGAATGAACCTGGCCTCAACATGGAAATCCAAGTGTGTCACTGGAATGGTGAGATGATTTCGGTTCAAATCGATATAAAGAACACCGGAATCGGAGACACGGTTTGGAAATGGCAAGCAATTCAAATATGACACCGGTCTGCGATATACAGCAAGTAGCCATCTAAATGCAACAAGTTAAACATGCTACAGCATCCAAACAGGGCAACAAAATACATGGCAGGGATCCATTCATGATGCTTAACAAAAGATGAACACTGAGCTACGGCCAATTCATCCATTCACAGGTTCAAACAAGCATGGCAAAAGTGCAATTGGTAAACAGATTTCAGACTTAGTGAAATTAACACTTGTCTGGAATCTCAGATCAGGTAGCAGACTTTGAAGCAATAAAACTATATGCTACATGGCCTGAACATGGCAAAGTAAAGCACAGCATGGAGATACTCAAAGAGCTTAACAAAAGTCCCTTAGTGACCTTGAGCCAAAATGGATCAGAAAATACAATTGCAAGCATGTGAACATGGCAAAAACATAATTAGATCACAGACTTAGTGAAAATCCGGAGCATGCAAATCAGATATCATGTAGGCATGTTTACGAGCTTGATTCACTCACTACAGAGCATGTCATGACAAACTAAGCATGAACCCATCAAGAATACACATTATACAAGCTAGACATGGCAAGAACAACAACATAGCATGCACGGATCAACTACAACATCCTCGGCAAAATCGCTAACAAGTAGACAATCTGCCCAGATTCACGAAATAGCAAAAGTTGAGCTCGATTGACTCAAGCTAGGGTGCTCCATAATTGCAAACAAAGACATGGATGGATAGAGCACTACAAGATTAACAAATCATCCTTACTGATCATCCTCAAAAGAGGCACGGATCACTAGGAAACAACATGAACATATGGCATATTGATAAAAACAGTCCAAGGACTTAGTGGAATTGCTAAGTCCCTGAAATCATCATTAACAAATGCTCCACTTTGCAAGCTTGTGCTAGTCACCACCCATATCACAAAAATACATGGATTGCACCTCTAGAAAGATAGCAAAGCATATGACAAAACACATGTAGAGCTCATGGGCATATCATGCAGACAATAATCATGGCAAAAATGACAAATAGCTATTTGGAGCAGCAGATCTGGCAATTATCTCAAATAGCACTCTTCCAACAGCATTTCGGGCATCAAGATGAACTCAATTGAAAATGATGCAATGAGATGAAATGATGTGCTCTCTGAGACGAACATTTTTATATGCTATATGCCCAAAACGGATCTACAGATGCGGAGATATAGCCGGTCAAAGTATGCAAAATAATACGAAGAGAGGGGAGGAGGTCAACCCAGATCTAGGGTTTGCACGTGCCCCGAGGTCGGATTGGAGCTCGCCGGAGTCTTGCCGGCGTCGATGGGCGTGCGGCGGCCGGAGTGGAGGGAGGAAGAGGAACCCGGCCGGCTCGGGGCTTGCCGGAGCGGCGGAGATGGGCGCCGGGCCTCCGGGCGGCGTGGCAGTGCGAGGACGAGGCGGCGGTGGCGCGTG
>NC_057803.1:369559690-369569143 GCF_018294505.1 Triticum aestivum
GCGGCGGCGCAGCGTCGGAGGCGGTGGAGACGAAGGTGGGCGCGGGCGGCGTGGCACCGGGCCGGGAGGGCCTACCGCGGGCACTGCGGGCCGGCGAAGTGGGCGCGGGTGGCGGACGAACCAGAGAGTGCCACGTGGCGGCGGCGGGGCGAGTCGGACACGTCCGGCGCCGGCGGACGTTGTCCGGCGCACGGAGGAAGACGGAGGCTAGGGTTTCGGGGGAGAGATCCGAATTTTTCGGGAAGGAGCTATATATAGGCATAGAGGGAGCTAGGAGAGTCCAAATGAGGTGCGGTTTTCGGCCACGCGATCGTGATCGAACGCTCTAGATGATGGAGAGCGTTTTGGTGGGTTTTGGGCCAAATTGGAGGGGTGTTGGGATGCAACACACACGAGGCCTTTTCGGTCCCTCGGTTAACCGTTGGAGCATCAAACGAAGTCCAAATGGTACAAAACTTGATAGGCGGTCTACCGGTAGTAAAACAAGCCCGCTTGGCAAGTCTCGGTCCAATCCGGAAATGTTTAATCCCCACACACGAAATGAAGGTAGAAATGACCGCCGGAGGAGAACGGAGCGCCGGAATGCAAAACGGACAACGGGGAAAATGCTCAGATGCATGAGACGAACACGTATGCAAATGCAATGCACATGATGACATGATATGAGATGCATGAAAACGACAACAACACACGGAGACAAAAACCTGAACCCAAGAAAATAAAATAACTTAACACCGGAAATGACAAGAGTTGGATTACATATTAGGTAAATCATATCCGGGGTGTTACAACACTCCACCACTATGAAAGGATCTCGTCCCGAGATCTAGGACTGGAATAACGCTGGGTACTCAGAACGGAGGTGATCCTCGCGTTCCTAGGTGGCTTCACGGTCGGAATGGTGTGACCACTTGACTTTGAGGAATTTGATTGACTTATTGCGAGTCTTGTGTTCAGTCTCTTCAAGAATAGCAACGGGGTGCTCACGATAAGAGAGATCTTCTTGGAGCTCAATGTCTTCGAAGTTGATGGTGCGGTCAGGAGTCTTGAAGCACTTGCGGAGCTGAGAGACATGGAACACGTCCTGAACATTTGCAAAGTTTGAAGGAAGATCGAGTTGATAGGCGAGATCGCCTCTCTTGCTGACGATCTTGAAAGGTCCCACGTATCTAGGGCAAGCTTCCCTTTGATACCGAAGCGACGAGTACCTTTCATGGGAGAGACGTGGAGGTAAACATGATCTCCGATCTCGAAAGCCAAATCACGGTGCTTACTATCATAGTATCTCTTCTGGCGCGATTGCGCTGCTTTGAGGTGTTATCTCGAATGACTTTGCACATTTCTCTGCCTCTGTGATTTAGTCATTACCCAAAAGTTGATGTTCGCCGGTTTCAGACTAGTTGAGAGGGGTACGACACTTCCTGCCATAGAGAATTTCGAATGGGGCCTTGCCTGAACTTGCTTGAAAACTGTTGTTGTAGGAGAATTCATCATATGGAAGAAAATCCTCCCACTTCATGCCGAAGGAGATCACACAATCCATGAGCATATCTTCAAGAATCTGATTCACACGCTCGACTTGACTGCTAGTTTGAGGGTGGAAAGTTGTGCTGAAGCGGATGTTGGTGCCCATGGCCTTCTGAAAAGAATCCCAAAACTTGGAGGTAAAGATGCTGCGACGGTCTGAAGAGATCACCTGTGGAATACCGTGTAGCGAAACAATCCGAGAGGTATAGAGCTCCGCCAATTGAGCTCCAGTGATTGACTCTTTGATAGGCAGAAAGTGAGCCACTTTAGTGAGTTTGTCGATGACAACGAATATAGCATCATTGCCACGCTTGGACTTTGGAAACCCAGTCACGAAGTCCATCTAAATGTGGTCAAACTTCCATTCTGGAATGGCAAGAGGTTGGAGGAGACCAACTGGCCTTTGGTGTTCTGCCTTCACTCTTCTGCAGACATCACACTCATTCACGAACTGAGCAATCTCGCGCTTCATTCGAGTCCACCAATAAGCCTGCTTGAGGTCCTGATACATCTTCGTGCTCCTAGGGTGGCTGGAGAGGAGTGAATTGTGAGCCTCGTTCATGATCACTTTACGAAGGTCACCCTTGGGCACAACAATGCGATCCTCGAAGAAGAGAGTATCCTTGTCATCAAGGCGGTAGCACTTGTACTTGGGTTGACTCTTGGCAATCCCAATCTTCTCCTTTTTCACCATAGCATCAAGAAGTTGAGCCTCGCGAATCTGCTCTTCCAAGGTAGGAGAGACTTGAAGGTTGGCGAGGAAACCTTGAGGAACAACTTGCAGATTGAGTTTGTGGAAAGCTTCACAAAGCTCGGGTTGATAAGGCTTGAGAATCAGACTGTTGCAATAAGCCTTTCTGCTCAATGCATCAACAATCACATTGGCCTTGCCTGGAGTATACTCGATACTCGGATTATACTCTTGAATCATTTCGACCCATCGAGTCTGCCTGAGGTTGAGATTAGGCTGAGTGAAGATGTACTTGAGACTCTTGTGGTCAGTGAAAATGTCCACTTTTCTTCCCAATAAGAGATGTCTCCAAGTCAAAAGAGCATGCACAACTGCCGCCAACTCGAGGTCATGAGTGGGGTAGTTCTTCTCGTTGGGCTTCAACTGCCGAGAGGTATAAGCCACAACTTTCTTCTCTTGCATCAACACTGCACCAAGACCTTGGAGAGAGGCATCGCAGAAGACCTCGAACGGTTTGGATTCATCAGAAGGAGTCAGAACTGGAGCAGTGACCAATTTCTCTTTCAAAGTGTTGAAAGCAATGTCACACTCCGGAGACCAAACGTACTTGATGTGCTTCTGGAGAAGATTTCAGAGAGGCTTCGCGATCTTTGAAATGTT
This sequence comes from Triticum aestivum, assembly GCF_018294505.1. Taxonomy (NCBI): domain Eukaryota; kingdom Viridiplantae; phylum Streptophyta; class Magnoliopsida; order Poales; family Poaceae; genus Triticum; species Triticum aestivum. Next base: position 369,562,569 of record NC_057803.1, read on the forward strand.
CTCAGCGAACCTTCGACAGTAGCTTGCAAGACCGAGGAAGCTACGGAGTTGCTTCACGTTCTGAGGTGGTTCCCAATTCACAATTGCAGACACCTTCTCAAGATTCACCACAATGCCCTTGGCAGAGATGATATGTCCAAGATATAGAACCTCATCGAGCCAAAATTCGCACTTTGAGAACTTGGCGTAGAACTCGTGTTCCCTGAGCTTATCATGCACCAAATGCAAGTGTTTGGCATGATCTTCCTTGTTCTTCGAAAAGACCAGAATGTCATCGAGATAGACCAAAACAAAGTCATTGGTCTAGGCGTTGAAGATGAAGTTCATCATGCGAGAGAAAGTCAGAGGAGCGTTGACGAGGCCAAAAGACATGACAGTGTATTCATATGAACCATAGCTTGTCCTGAAAGCCGTCTTGGGAATATCTTGCTCATGGATTCAAATATGATGATAACCCATACGGAGATCAAGCTTCGAGAATACTTGGGCACCTTTGAGTTGTTCGAACAGCTCGTTGATGTTGGGAAGTGGGTATTTGTTCTTGATAGTCTTCTTGTTCAATGGACGGTAGTCAACACAAAGTCGGTCCGTTCCATCCTTCTTCTTCACAAAGAGTACGCCACAACCCCACGGAGAGGAACTAGGTCGAATGAGACCCATTCGCTCTTGAATATCGAGTTGCTTCTTCTTCTCCTTCAACTCTTCAGGTCCGAGCTTATAAGGATGCTTGCAAACCGGTTCCGTGCCAGGCTCAAGGTCGATGACGAATTCAACTGGCCGGTGCGGAGGCATTCCTGGAAGCTCTTCTGGAAAGACGTCTTCATATTCGCAAATGACTGGAATTTGAGAGATGGCATCGAGTTCACCCTTCTCATTGAGAGAAAACAGACGGATGGTATTATCGCGAGCGGCAAAGACAATTACATCCTCAGACGAATGAGTCAATTGAATCTGCCTGGCTGCACAATCAAGTTGAGCCTTGTGCTTAGAAAGCCAATCCATCCCGAGAATAAGATCAATACCTGAATTACCAAGGACCATTGGAGAAGCCAGAAACTTGAAATCACCCATCATGATAGAAATATCCGGAATCTCGTAGTTAACAAGCAAACATCTACCCGGAGAGACAACTGCTAAGGGTTTACGCATAACTTGGGAAGTCAACTCATGCTTAGATGCAAAAGGTTTCGAGATGAAACAATGCGATGCACCAGTGTCAAAAAGTACTTTTGCGGGAACATTGTTAACAGGAAGGTTACCCATGATGACATCTGATGAGTCCTCTGCCCGAGCTGCATTCAGTAAGTTGACCTTGGCGTGCTTGGGGTTATGCTTGACCACGGCTGTACTTGCCGATCTCACAGGAGGAGGTGGAGGGAGACGCCTCTAATTGAAGCATTTGTTGGCATAGTGACCCTTCTGTTGGCACTTGTTGCACATGACCTCTGAAAGCGGACGGTGATACGGAGCTCGATCTTGGAGCTTGATATGAAGTCTTGTTCTGAAAGCCAGGGTTGGGTGGGTGGGAAGATCCACTGCCACCTTTGCTCTTCCGATACGGCTGACAGAACGGAGGAGGAGGAAGCCAATACTTCTGCTGCTTGGCCACTTGAGTAGAGGAAGAAGGAGTAGCATCTCTGACTCGCTTCTTGGAAGCATCACACTTCAGTTGAGCAGCCTCTTGCTTCAATGCCATGTTGTAGAACTCATCGTACCTCAAGGGCTCAAAGAGAACAAGAGCTAGCTGGATTTCTTCTCTGAGACCACCCTTGAACTGGTATATCATGCTCTTCTCGTCAGGGACGTCCTTCTTAGCAAAGCGGGCGAGCTTCTGAAACAACTTGTTGTAGTCATAGATAGACAAAGAGCCTTGCTTCAGGTTGCGGAATTCCTCATGCTTGCTTTCAACCATGCTCTGGGGAATATGATGAGCTTTGAAGTCTTGATAGAATTCATCCCAAGTAATCACACGGCCTCCTCTGGAATCCTAGTACTGCTGAAACCATTCTGCAGCTTGGTCTTTGAGTTGGAAGGAAGCGAACTTGACAAAGTCCTCAGGCCTGACGTTACTGTACTCGAAATGCCTGCACAAGTCCACGAGCCAATCGTCAGCATCAGTTGCCTCAACACAATTGCTGAAAGTCCTTGGCTGGTTAGCAAGGAACTGGTTGAGTGTAGCAAAGTGGTTCTTATAGTTGCCTTGATTGCCTTGGTTCGCTTGATTGCGCTCTTGAAGAATTTGCATGATCAACTGCGTGTTTGCATTGGTAGCGGCCATCACAGCTTGCCATGCCTCTGGAGGAGGAGGAGGTGGTGGCGGATCAGGATTCAGAGTCGTGCACGTTGGAGGAGCCATCCTGAAGAGGTTGACATCCATTAGCACATTGATAGACAAATATTGAAGCTGAATCCAACAGAATGAAATTGCAACATATAGTCTTCACATCCGAACAAAATGAACGAATGCATTCCACTTGAAATGGTCACATATCCATAAATTGAGAAGCCACTTAGAATTTAGGTAGAGGAATAAATCAACAAGGTACGGATCAAGAACAAATACTCGGTAAGAAATCCCAATCTCAAACCAAATATCCGTGGAAGAAGAACTAGAGCTACAAGAATTCCCACCTATGAAACTCCCAAACCTTTCCGGTTATGCAATCAGGTGTTGGGGATACAGGGGAAGCATAATATCTCACCCAATTCTAGCAAATCCTACATCCAGCTGTATCCATCCTTCGACACATAACCAAGAAAAACTTCGGAAACCATCTACCTCAACCTTCGAAAAGCATCCGTTATACAAGTTATGGCAATACTCCCGAACTCCCGCCCTAGTACTGGGTGGCGTCGAGGTTATCTCACCAACAACTGCATAAAAGAGATTTTCGATGTCGGCGAACTAAACTCAGGTATTCCAGAACTGCAATGATAAAATTGTGATGACAACACCTCGGAGCTCAACTCCCCGGGACACTGCCACAACCCCTAAATGACAGGAGGCACCAAGAACAATGTTCTCGTCACAAAACCATCGGAACAATTCCAAGATACCCGCATGATCCTAAAAAAAATTTAGTGAAAATTTGAGAAGAGAAGAGTCAAAACTCTACGTCAGGATGCCTTACCAGAGCGATGAAGGGACTGGGGAGTAAAAGAATTCCTAAACTCTCTGATATATAATTCCTAAATGACTCAAAATTTTTTTCTTGACTCAACTCGGCTGCTAAAAACAATCAAGCTGTGGGGCTCCTAAGGTCGGGGAAGGCTCTGAATACCAACTTGTAACGCCCTCGATGCGGCTATATCTCCTACGTGTCGAAGCACGACTTAGAGGCATAACCGCGTTGAAAGCAATGTCGCAAGTAAGGCAATCTTCACAACATCCCATGTAATATGAATAATAAAAGGGGAAGGTACATAGTTGGCTTACACTCGCCACGTCAAACAAAGTACATAAATAGCATTACATCATCCAATCACTCATGGCCCGACTACGGTGCCAAAATAAAAGATCAACCCAACATGCGACACGGTCCCGATCGCCCCAACTGGGCACCACTACTGAACATCAGGGAAAGACACATAGTAACGGTGTGAGTCCTCGTCGAACTCCCACTTGAGCTCAAGCGCGTCATCTGGAACGGAGTCGTCTGGTCCTGCATCTAGTTTGGACGTAATCTGTGAGCCACAGGGACTCAGCAATCTCGCACCCTCACGATCAAGACTATTTAAGCTTATAGGTAAGGCAAGGTAATATGTGGAGCTGCAGCAAGCGGCTAGCATATATGGTGGCTAACCTGTTCGCAAAGAGAGAGCGAGAAGAGAAGGCAAAGCGCGAATGAATAACTAGAGAACAACCTACGCAAGCATTACTCCAACACCGTGTTCACTTCCCGGACTCCGCCGAGAAGAGACCATCACGGTAACTCACACAGTTGATTCATTTTAATTAATTTAAGGTTCAAGTTATCTACAACCGGACATTAACAAATTCCCATCTTCCCATAACCGCGGGCATGGCTTTCGAAAGTTCAAATCCCTGCAGGGGGTCCCAACTTAGCCCATGACAAGCTCTCACGGTTAGCGAAGGATACACCTTCTCCCGAGACATTCCGATCAGACTCGGTATCCCGGTTCTACAAGACACTTCGACAAGTTAAAACAAATCCAGCAACACCGCCCGAATGTGCCCGATAGGAGCTGCACATATCTCGTTCTCAGGGCACACTCAAATTGTCCAAACTTCCGATAGGCCAGCCCATAGTTGCCCCTGGTGGCCACCGGCGGCTGACGAGGTGGACCAACACTCTGGGAGCACTGGCCCAGGGGGGTTTAAATAAGATGACCCTTGGGCTCCGGAAACCCAAGGGAAAAAGAGGCTAGGTGGCAAATGGTAAAACCAAGGTTGGGCATTGCTGGAAAAGTTTCATTCAAGGCGAACTATCAAGGGGTTCCCATTATTACCCAACCGCGTAAGGAACACAAAATCCGGGAACATAACACCGATATGACGAAAACTAGAGTGGGAAGAGTGGAACAAAACACTAGGCTAAAAGGCCGAGCCTTCCACCCTTTACCAAGTATATAGATGCATTAAGATAACAAGATAATATAGTGATATCCCAACAAGTAAATAATGTTCCAACAAGGAACGGTCTCCAAACTTCACCTGCAACTAGCAACGCTATCAGAGGGGCTGAACAAAGTGATAACATAGCCAATCAACGGTTTGCTAGGACATGGTGGGTTAGAGGTTTGACATGGCAATTTGGGAGGCATGATAAGCAAGTGGTAGGCATCGTAGCATAGGCATAGCAAAAGAGCGAGCATCTAGCAAAGCAAAGATAGAAGTGATTTCGAGGGTATGATCATCTTGCCTGCAAAGTTGTCAGGGTTGACTGGATCCTCGAAAGCAAACTCAACGGGATCCTTGTTAGCGAACTCGTCTCCCGGCTCTACCCAAACAAGACAAACAAGCAAACGGAGCACAATCAACCACGTGCAAACTCAAACAACATGATGCAAACATGGTATGCTTTGCAGGATGCGATATGCGATGCCTATGCAAGCTTTGACAAGGAATGAATGAACCTGGCCTCAACGTGGAAATCCAAGTGTGTCACTGGAAAGGTGAGATGATTTCGGTTCAAATCGATATAAAGAACACCGGAATCGGAGACACGGTTTGGAAATGGCAAGCAATTCAAATATGACACCGGTCTGCGATATACAGCAAGTAGCCATCTAAATGCAACAAGTTAAACATACTACAGCATCCAAACAGGGCAACAAAATACATGGCAGGGATCCATTCATGATGCTTAACAAAAGATGAACACTGAGCTACGGCCAATTCATCCATTCACAGGTTCAAACTAGCATGGCAAAAGTGCAATTGGTAAACAGATTTCAGACTTAGTGAAATTAACACTTGTCTGGAATCTCAGATCAGGTAGCACACTTTGAAGCAATAAAACTATATGCTACATGGCCTGAACAGGGCAAAGTAAAGCACGGCATGCAGCTACTCAAAGATCTTAACAAAAGTCCATTAGTGACCTTGAGCCAAAATGGATCAGAAAATACAATTGCAAGCATGTGAACATGGCAAAAACATAATCAGATCACAGACTTAGTGAAAATCTAGAGCATGCAAATCAGATATCATGTAGGCATGTTTACGAGCTTGATTCACTCACTATAGAGCATGTCATGACAAACTAAGCATGAACCCATCAAGAATACACACTATACAAGCTAGACATGGCAAGAACAACAACATAGCATGCACGGATCAACTACAACATCCTCAGCAAAATCGCTAACAAGTAGACAATCTGCCCAGATTCACGAAATAGCAAAAGTTGAGCTCGATTGACTCAAGCTAGGGTGCTCCATTATTGAAAACAAAGACATGGATGGATAGAGCACTACAAGATTAACAAATCATCCTTACTGATCATCCTCAAAAGAGGCACGGATCACTAGGAAACAACATGAACATATGGCATATTGATAAAAACAGTCCAAGGACTTAGTGGAATTGCTAAGTCCCTGAAATCATCATTAACAAATGCTCCACTTTGCAAGCTTGTGCTAGTGACCACACATATCACAAAAATACATGGATTGCACCTCTAGAAAGATAGCAAAGCATATTACAAAACACATGTAGAGCTCATGGGCATATCATGCACACAATAATCATGGCAAAAATGACAAATAGCTATTTGGAGCAGCAGATCTGGCAATTATCTCAAATAGCACTCTTCCAACAACATTTCGGGCATCAAGATGAACTCAATTGAAAATTATGCAATGATATGAAATGATGTGCTCTCTGAGACGAACATTTTGATATGCTATATGCCCAAAACGGATCTACAGATGCGGAGATATAGCCGGTCAAAGTATGCAAAATAATACGAAGAGAGGGGAGGAGGTCAACCCAGATCTAGGGTTTGCACGTGCCCCGAGGTCGGATCGGAGCTCGCCGGAGTCTTGCCGGCGTCGATGGGCGTGCGGCGGCCGGAGTGGAGGGAGGAAGAGGAGCCCGGCCGGCTCGGGGC
>NC_057803.1:369569438-369581188 GCF_018294505.1 Triticum aestivum
TGGGCGCGGGCGGCGGACGAACCGGAGAGTGCCACGTGGCGGCGGCGGGGCGAGTCGGACACGTCCGGCGCCGGCGGACGTTGTCCGGCGCGCGGAGGAAGACGGAGGCTAGGGTTTCGGGGGAGAGATCCGAATTTTTCGGGAAGGAGCTATATATAGGCATAGAGGGAGCTAGGAGAGTCCAAATGAGGTGCGGTTTTCGGCCACGCGATCGTGATCGAACGCTCTAGATGATAGAGAGGGTTTTGGTGGGTTTTGGGCCAAATTTGAGGGGTGTTGGGCTGCAACACACACGAGGCCTTTTCGGTCCCTCGGTTAACCGTTGGAGCATCAAACGAAGTCCAAATGGTACGAAACTTGACAGGCGGTCTACCGGTAGTAAAACAAGGCCGCTTGGCAAGTCTCGGTCCAATCCGGAAATGTTTAATCCACACAGACGAAAGGAAGGTAGAAATGACCGCCGGAGGAGAACGGAGCGCCGGATTGCAAAACGGACAACGGGGAAAATGCTCGGATGCATGAGACGAACACGTATGCAAATGCAATGCACATGATGACATGATATGAGATGCATGACAACGACAACAACACACGCAGACAAAAACCCGAACCCGAGAAAATAAAATAACTTAACGCCGGAAACGGCAAGAGTTGGATTACATATTAGGTAAATCATATCCGGGGTGTTACACAAGCTCTGACATAACAGACACAAACCTTGAAGCAATGGTGATAATACCGACGACACTACAGTCAACGTCGGATTCAGTGGCTCTAAGTCTGGTCAGCGGAAGAAGCCGTTCAAAAAGAACAATTCATGCCCATCTAGCCTGGACCGCATACTGGATCGTCCGTGCCAGATTCATGGCACCCGAGACAAACCACCCAATCATACCAACAGAGATTGCTGGGTTTTTCAACAGGCCGGCAAGTTAAATGCCAAAAACAAGGATAAGGGATCGCAAAGCAAAGATAACGACGAGGAGCCCCGGTCGCCGAACACAGGGGGATAGAAGAAGTTTCCCCCTCATGTCAAAATGATGAACATGATATATACCACCCACATCCCTAAGAGGGAGTGCAAGCGCGCACTCAGGGACGTCTACGCGATAGAGCCAGTCGCCCCAAAATTTAATCCATGGTCGTCATGCCTGATCACTTTTGATCGCCGGGATCATCCGACCAGTATCCGTCACGGCGGTTTAGCCACACTGGTCCTAGACCAAATAATTGATGGGTTCCACCTGACGCGAGTCCTGATGGACAGTGGCAGCAGCCTCAACTTGCTCTATCAGGATACAGTGTGCAAAATGGGCATTCATCCATCATAGATCAAACCCACAAAGTCTACCTTCAAAGGAGTCATACCAAGTGTAGAGGCCCACTGTACGGGCTCAATCATGCTCGAGGTTGTCTTCGGATCTCTGGACAATTTCTGAAGCAAGGAGTTAATCTTCGACATAGTCCCCTTTCACAGCGGCTATCACACACAGCTCGGACGAATAGCATTCGCCTGATTCAATGCAGTGCCACACTATGCTTATCTCAAGCTCAAGATGCCCGGTCCATGTGGCGTCATAACAGTCAATGGAAATACGGAACGCTCCCTACGTACATAAGAGCACACGGCTGCCTTAGCAGCAGAAGTACAGAGCGACCTTCTCAAGCAGAACCTTAATTTGGCTGCCGAGCCCACGGACACCGTCAAGAGGGTTCGAACTACCCTGCAGCTCGGCTCATCAGGAGCTAGACTAGCAATTCGGCCTCCATCTTAGTTCTGGTCAAGTAGTGGCATTCGCATCACGTGTACATAACTACACACTCAAAATTCCATGGGCATCGACGGAGGCATAGCTAGTTTGTGATCCACAGTACGGCTCAACCGACACCGGATACACATATACTTTCACTTTTATTCGTTTCCATTTCAGATTTCAATCCCGCAGGCCCCATCTGATGGCCTGATCACCAGTCCTCTTGAAGGATAAACACACCAAGACGGCGAGAAACGCAGACGTACGGGGGATCTTCAAGGTGGTTTCATTAACAATCACTCTACCTGTTTTCCACGACACACATGCAGCTCTCCCTTGGTTTTTGGCATGTTAAATAGCCTATTGCTTATTGCACTACTTGTATCAATGCGCCTCGACGTATTAATCAAATTACAATGAAAACAGTTCGCGGCTGGAGCTTTAGGGCCCCAGCTTATTACCTTTGCACCCTTTCTGTTTTCTTTCTTCCTTTCTTTTTTTCTCTCTTTTTCTCCCCTGTGGGTAACCCTATCAGGTAGCACCCATACACTTTGCTATGTTGGATGTTTGCCAGGGGTTTCGTAGCACCCCACACTACGGCAACAAAAGTCTGAACACTTTTTATAAGTATAGTTTGGCACCCCGAATTTAGCACTATATGCATTGGCTCCGAATCATGTCTTTGGTCAATAGTTGGGTTGCCCGGCTCTTGTGCTTGCTACCTTACGTTCCGCTATATCGGCTAAGGTAGTAAAGGGAGAACTACTGCAATTGTGCCTTGACTTATCCAAAGGAGCAGCTCACTAGAGAAAGCCGAAAACTGACTGTCATTATGTGGCGAGAGCCAGTCAGCTCTTCGGAGGTTGCAAATCGTTGGAGATTTCTTCCACATTACGCGAAGGATCGGTACTTCCCGATCAGACACTTATAGCACTCTGGTTCGGATACTATGGGTTCCGCCCATGTTTTTATTGTAAAAACTCCTATGGCTAAGTGAGGGCGTTAAAGCCGCATAGTCTGATTGCCTGGTTTGTTGCGCTAAACAACTCCTTCAAGGACCATATAATTGGATCAAGATTGTTTAGATTCCATCCCGAACACCTCCGTACTACCTACGTGGGGGCAGAAGCTGACGAATGGCCAACCCTCAGATTTCATACAACACGGCCGCACAGGAGGTAAAATTTAAAATATAACAAGCATTACATTACAAACCCACTTTGTTCTATCATAACAAGGTAGAAGGAACTTGAATACATTCCTTCAAAGATAATGTCATGCGCACATTGCATCGCCACAATGCGGGACCCCTCCAGGACGTCTTAAAAATACCGCTCCCTCGTGCGGTGCTCCTTGCCTTCAGGTGGCCCCTCGGTCACAAGCTTGATGGCATCCATCTTCGCCCACCACACCTTCACGCGGGCGAAAGCCATGCACGCACCCTTGATGCAAGCCGACCTCTTGACGATGTCCAGCCAAGGGCAGGCACCTACCAGCCGCTTTACGAGTCCGAAGTAGCTGCTGGGTACAGCTTCGGCACGCCATAGCCGGATTACTAAATCCTTCATGGCTAGTTCGGCCACCCTATGCAGCTCGACCAGCTATTTTAGTTGATCGGCGAAGGGCACCGGATGTTTTGGCGCAAGGTATTGCGACTAGAACAGCTTCTCCATCGAGCTCCCTTCTTCGGCTCGGAAGAACTTCGCAGCATCAGACACGCTGCGCGGCAGATCCGCAAATGCCCTTGGAGAACTCTGAATCTGGGTTAGTAGCAAATATTTCGTCTTCACATGCTTGCTTTGCATACTAAATGCCTTACCCGCTGTGATCTTCTTGACCTCCTGGATCTCCTGGAGGGCACCCTGGGCTTCAACTCGGGCCGCTTCCGCGCTTTGGCGAGCCTTTGAGAGTTCGGCCTCTCGAGCTGAAACATCTCCCTCCAAGGCCTCATACTTCTTGACAGCATCTTGGAGCTCCTGCTGGACCTCGTTCAGCCTGGCCTTAAGCTTTTTACGAGCAGCTTGCTCCTTGACGGCTTTTCCCTCGGCTTCGGCCAGGGTCTTTTTTAGGGCCTCGACCTCGGTCGTTTCTCCTACACATATCATGACATTACGATCAGTATACATCATTTATTCTTTCTGAATATATAGCGAAGTCACTACATACCTTGCTGGTCTTCCAGCTGCTTCCTCGCTTGGCCGAGCTCCTCTTCGGCCTGCTCCAGTCTCTGCTTTATTCCGGAGACTTCAGCAGTGTGTGAGGTCGCGGCCAGCAACCACGCCTGCTTATTCACATAAGACGCATTTAGTTAGTTCCCTGCGAAATTTAATTGGTCCTTTGTCCGGCTTTTCTTTCTAAACACCGGACAGTGTCTTAGGGGCTACTGTCTATATATATAGGGATTTTCCATTTGGCGTCGCTTACCCCAAAACCTGTCAGCAGGCCGCTCTAGGCTTCGGCCAGTCCGCTCATGAAAGATTGAACCTTCTCAATCACCGTACCCATAAGGATAAGGTGTTCTTCCACAATGGAAGTGCCTCATAGCGCTTCCCGTAGATTATCCGGCACCTCTGGATGGTCAGAGGTCACCGGTGGGACAGGCACGCCCCCCTCTCTGGAAGGAGGCTGCCTGTCGGATTCCAGAGTCGCATGGGTCTCCGGATCCATGTTCAAATGAGGGTCGAACTGAGCATGGCCCCCATCGTCAGTCTCCATGGGGTTCTGTTCCCCCATGTGTCTGCGGCCGATGTGCCGCCCTCCGGCGCCACCATGACGGCCTCCTGAACCTGTCCCTGGCCCGGGAAGGTCCTTTGGGATAACACCTCATCGTCTCCCTTGGCCTTGGGAGAGTAAGAGGCTGGCGGTGAATCGCTGGCCATTGCTTTTGAATCCAACAAGCCACTTGATGAGGATCGCTGGGAGCTGTCATGGGCCGGACTGCAATAACATGACCAGTCATATAAAATACCATAAGGCAGAGAAGCTGGATAAATGGATGTGTGTGGGTTCCTAGTACTCACGATGCAGCCAGGGGCTTGTTCCGGGGGCGCCGCTCCGGACTGTTGTCGACGTCCCACGCGGAGTTATCCGCGAGAGGGCCTTTCCCCTTCTTGGGCGCCTCTGCCTCCAGATTTGTGGAAGCCGCCCTCTTCTTCCTCCCCCCATCAGGGGGAGAGTTTCTCTCCTCCTCCTCCTCCTCCTCCTCCTCCTCGCCGTCTTCGGCGGCGGAGGAGCGGGTCTTGTCTTCGGACGTCACGTCCGAAGTGCCCTTGCGGCAGGGGCCACTCCGGACCCCCTTGGCCTTCTTCTCTGGTGCCGTATAGGGCGCCGATACCAGCATCTTCGCCAGGCGTGGGATGACTGGTTCCTCGGGCAGCAGAGCCGGACACTGAACCCGCTCCGCTCTCTCCATCCATACCTGAAACAATAAAAGTTTAGATATCCTCCTTGAAGTAAGCAAGTAGAGGGTGTGTTAAAGGCTTACCTTTTTGGTAGGGTGGGTAATGTCGTGCCCACGGTCTAAATCTCTGTCCGGCAGTGTCTCGTTGCCCTTGAAGAGCAACTTCCAGGCGTCTTCGTGAGTGGTTTCGAATAGCCTCTTCAGGGTATGGTGCTTCTTCGGATTGAACTCCCATAGAGGGCGGCTTCGGCTTTGGCACGGGAGAATCCGGCGAACTAGCATCACCTGGGTTACATCGACAAGTTTGACATCTTTGTCCACCATGCTTTGAATGCGCGTCTGCAGCGCTATCATCTCATCTGGCGAACACCAGTTCAGGCTCTTCTCGACCCAGGAGGTGAGCCGCATGGGAGCGCCGGAGTTGAATTCGGCAGCTACGGCCCAGGTGGCGCCGCGGGGTTCTGTGATGTAGAACCACTATTTCTGCCATTCCTTTACAATCTCTGCGAAAGTGCCTTTTGGCCAAGATATATTGGCCATCTTGCTCACCATGGCGCCTCTGCACTCCACGTGCTGGACATCCACCACCTTCGGCTTCACGTTGAAGACCTTGAGCCACAACCCGAAGTGGGGTTGGATGCGGAGGAAGGCCTCACACACGATGATGAATGCCAAGATGTTGAGGAAAGAGTTCTGGATAGATCATGGAAGTCTATCCCGTAAACATTAGCCCACGGACGAAAGGGTGGAGTGGAAACCCTAGCCCGCGGAGGAAATGAGGGATGAATACCACCCTCTCATTGGGCTTCGGTGTGGGGACGACTTGCCCCTGGGCTGGAAGATGGTGGGCGATTTCCTTTGCCAGGTACCCGACCGCCCGAAGCTCAGTAATGTCCTTCTCCTGGACGGGGGAGGCCATCCACTTGCGTTGACCTTCAGATCTGGACATGGTTGAGTGCTTGCTCGAGTGGGAAGAAGATGAGAACTTGGGCGCTGGAGCTCAAGTGTGGAAGGGCAGAGGAAGATAGAAGGCGTGGGAGAAGAAGGGGGAATCCTTATCCCCTTATAAAGGCAGTGAATATCGAATGCCTCCCCACTCACCCTAAAACTCACCTATTTCCAAGGGGTGTGTGAACGGCACGGTTGGGTTACCCATGCCCGTATTGATGAGAATCCTGCAATAAGAGGACACGATCTCTGCTTTGACAAGATGTTCCAATGGCAACTGCGTCTCGAAACATGGAGCGGCAAACGAAAAACGGTGCAAAATTATGACCAGACGGACTTGATATCATGTTGCAAAAAGTTGTCACCGGATTGGACTCATGGATTATTATATTCTCTGCGGTTGTGTGTGGTAAAGGTCTGGATATGGCCATTACGTCCGAAGACCATTTTAGAGTTCGGAAGGAGGAACTCGCCTTGTAATCCTGAAGATAGATCTACGCACCGGATACCTTGTCATTGAAGCCAGGTTCAGGGGCTACTGAGGTAGTCCTGGACTAAGGGGCCTCAGGCGTCCGGCCTGCTAGCCATGGGCCGGACTGATGGGCTGTGAAGGTACGAAGACCGAAGACTGCACCTGTGTCCGGATGGGACTCTCCTTGGCGTGGAAGGCAAACTTGGCGATCAAATAAGTAGATTCCTTTCTTTGTAACCGACCTTGTGTAACCCTAGATCCTCCCGGTGTCTATATAAACCAGATGACTTAGTCCGGAGAGAGGAAAATCATTACCATAGTCATACAGGCTAGGCTCTTAGGGTTTAGCCATCTCGATCTCGTGGTAGATCAACTCTTGTAATACTCATATTCATCAAGATCAATCAAGCAAGAAGTAGGGTATTACCTCCATAGAGAGGGCCCGACCCTAGGTAAAAATCGTGTCCCCTGTCTCCTGTTACCATCGACCTTAGACGCACAGTTCGGGACCCCCTACCCGAGATCCACCGGTTTTGACACTGACAGTAGGTTTTTAGTATGGTTTGTGCAAAAAATGTAATAAATTTCGTCCGATTTATCGTAGAAGTTTTCGAAATGTAATGAATTTCATCCGATTAATTTGAAAAATGTAATGAATTTCGTCTGGTTTATAGGAAAACCTATTGGGAAACGTTGCATGGAAAACAAAAAAAAATCTACGCTCACGCAATGATCTATCCATGGAGATGCATAGCAACGAGGGGGAGAGTGTGTCTACGTACCCTCGTACACCGTAAGCGGAAGCGTTAAACAACACAGTTGATGTAGTCAAACTTCTTCGCGCTCCAACCAATCAAGTACCGAACGCATGACACCTCCATGTTCTGCACATGTTCAGCTCGGTGACATCCTCCGCCTTCTTGATCCAGCAAGATGGCGAGATAGTAGATGAGTTCCGATAGCACGACGGCGTGGTGATGGTGATGTGAAGTAATCTCCGCAGGGCTTCGCCCAAGCACAACAAAAATATGACCGAGGGACTAAACGGTGGACGGGGGCACAGCACACGACTAAGACAATGTTCTGTCCTTGTGTGGCGCCCCCTCCCCATGTAGGGAGGGGTAGCCAGGTGCGCCCTAGGGCTGGCCGCCTGCCCCTAGGGCCCCTGCCTTGCCCTGTGCCCCTCCCTGGCATATTTCCCCTAGGGGAAAGGAAGGAAGAGGAGGGGGAGGAAAGGGGAGACCTAGTCTCCACTTTCCTTCTCCCTAGGGATGGCCATCTATAGGGGCGCACTAGCACCTTGAGGGCTGGTGTGTTCCCTCACTTGGCCCATTAGGCCCATAGCTTTGCCAGGGGTTCCCGGAACCCCTTCCGGTGACCCGACAAGTACCCTGTATCACCCGAAACACTTCTGGTGTCCAAATACCATCGTCCCATATATCAATCTTTACCTCTCGACCATTTAGATACTCCTCATCATGTCCGTGATCTCATCCAGGACTCCAAACAACATCCGGTCACCAAATCACATAACTCATATAATACTATGTCATCTTCAAACATTAAGCGTACGAACCCTATGGGTTCGAGATCTAGGTAGACATGAGCGAGACACCTCTCCGGTCAATAATCAATAGCGGAACCTGGATTCCCATATTGGCTCCTACATATTCTACGTAGATCTTTATCAGTCGATCCATTATGACGACATACACAATTCCCTTTGTCTGTCGGTATGTTACTTCCCCGAGATTTGATCGTCGGTATCTCCATACCTAGTTCAATCTCGTGACCGACAAGTCTATTTACTCGTTTCGTAATACATAATGTTGCAACTAACTAATTAGTCAATTTGCTTGCAAGGCTTCTTATGATATGTATTATCGAGAGGGCCAAGAGATAACTCTCCGATACTCGGAGTGACAAATCCTAATCTCGATCTATGCCAACTGAACAAACACCTTCGTAGATACCTGTAGAGTATCTTTGTGATCACCCAGTTATGTTGTGATGTTTGATAGCACACAAAGTATTCCTCCGGTATTCGGGAGTTCACTACTAGGGAAAACCCTAGCAGTAGCGCATGTTTAAAGCCTATCAGTAGCGCGGGGTGCAGCACTACTAGTAAGGCTCTACAGCTAAAGGTTAACAGTAGCATGGGTTGGAACACGCTACTGCTATATCGACTTAGTAGCAGCGCTTTGTACTATGAGCGCTACTGGTAATTAGTAGTAGCGCTTCTCCTAGCACGCGCTACTACTATTATTCCATATTTCTTTTTTATTTCATGTTGTATTCATACACCTTTATACAAGTTTTCATACAGCAACAATTTAGAGAATGATTTTACATCATAATGAGTCATTACATCACTGGGAGAAAGAACCGTGGACTAGTTTCAAGTGGATGGACATCCACTTGAAACTAATCCGCGGTTCTTTCACCCAATGATATAATATGTCATCATCATCATCATATCCTTAACAACTTACCATCATAATACATCATTGTCATATAACACCTCGTCATGATCATCGTTTTCATCAATGAGACATCACATACAAGTTGGTCACTAGACATAATCACAACTACTCATCATCATCAACTCTCATAAACATATTGTACCTCATAGGACCTACTACATTCTCTGAGGATCTACTATATTATCTTAGGTAAAATAGCATAAAACAAGATAGCCCCTGACTCTCCATTATGGAGAATGGAGATTATCATGTCTCCAGTTGTTTCCTTTCTCACAAAGTTTCTTCCAAGAACCTCCTTACGACTGTCCATACATTTTTTCCATTTTTTGGTTATCATGTGTTCACCGGTCCTAGAAATCTGGTATGGACTGGTGAGATTCGTAGGAGGATCTGGCTGTATGTTTAAAACATCAAGGCGACCATTCTGATACATCAAATGAGGCACACAATCCATCGGATTTTCTATTCAAAAACATAGTAATAACTTCGTAGTTAGCAATGTAGTTCAGCTTTAGAAGTATGCAAGAGATGCACGAATGTCATAATAGTAAGAAATTTTACCAACATATCTCCATGGAAGTTATCGTGGTTCAACACGTGCACTGGTGGCACGCATTGACCATAATTTGGACGAGTTCGATAAAAGGCATTGTAATTCTCAAGATCAGTACAATATGCGACCAGATGACTTTTCTCCTGATAAGTTAACTCAGAGCCATCGGTGTAGTTGGTTCTGTCTACCACCTTCCGCACATTCTTTGAAGAATGAAAGTAAGCTATCAATGGAAATAAGCTGTCAACTATTTTGAAATAAACAATATAAATTACTTAATAACTATGTTGGAGAAATGCACATAGCGGTAGATTTGGAAGCGTATCAACAAGGACCCAAATGTGCAAATTGTCTTGGTTGATGTTAGGATCACCAAGATCCATGGTGACAAACATACCAAAATCATACATCTTGCAAAGTGCTTCCCAACCCGGGCAACCAAAATGGGATACGCTCTCAGAATTGTATATATTTACCTCAAAATCCATACCATGATGGGTCCTTAGGTTAATTTTCTTTGTTTCATTCCTCTCATGATCTTCAAAACCCATCCTCTCCAAGACACAGTGTCTTGCATGGCATGGGATAAGATAGTCGAATTGTAAAAAAATGAAAATTACATGTTGAAGTAGTAGAAGTTGAGCTTAATTACAAAAAAACACTTTGTGTCGTAGCTTACCGTATCACAATCGAAGGCCTCCTCGAGCTTAATGCTGAAGCGCCGACCTTCGTCTAGGTGAGGCCTATCGCAGAAACCCCGGTCGTCGTGGCACTAGTTGCACTCCCCCGGGAGACTATCGTCGTCCGAGTACGACATTTCCTATGCTCATAATTCAAATATTAAATTTGTACAATTAAATATATGTAATAAAAACCTAAATTAGATCATTATGATTCATCACGGGTTGACTATCAATCTGTCGAGTATTTTCCTGAAAACTCTCAGCTCACATGGTGTATATATTCGACCATCGGTGATGGTAGCTCATCCTTTCGTTCCC
This sequence comes from Triticum aestivum, assembly GCF_018294505.1. NCBI lineage: Eukaryota > Viridiplantae > Streptophyta > Magnoliopsida > Poales > Poaceae > Triticum > Triticum aestivum. Next base: position 369,580,050 of record NC_057803.1, read on the forward strand.
GAGTGCAATACACCAAATTGTCTAGCACACGGGAAAAAAGGAGAAGCAACCCCCATGACAACAGTCGGGATTCTTCGTCCTCTCATATATGGAGACACTCCCTCACTGATTCCTCTCGGACATTTGCGATCGTCGGTGATGGTCATTACTCCTTCTTCCCCTAGTGCATAACAAAGGTCTAGCACCCGGAGAAGAAGGAGAAACGACCCCCACGACGGCAGTTGGGATTCTTCGGCCTTGACAGACTTAAAGTCAACTTGAAATATCGTTTAATTATCTTTCTAGAAAATCCAGGCCACTCGATATTTCCTACATATTCTAGCACAAGTCATGCCAAAATTAACGGAAAATTCCGGCATGACCTTTGCTAAAACAGGACATATTGAGCACCTGAAATTTGCCGGAACGGAAATTAATCAACACTCCGGCAAAACATAGGCCACTCGGAGGTGTAACCTGAACATGACCAGCCACTTGGGCAACCACATATCCTATTTGAGCAACACAAGTTATACATGTTTGTATCTACATCATATCTTATAGGACTCATATAGACATGGAGATTTGGCTGGTCTCACCTCAAGGTCGGAGGGGGTCGGTGACGAGGACGACGGCGGGGATGATGGAGGGGCTCCTTGATTCTGCAAAAACAAAACCCTATATGTTATCACTAATACATTCCGAATAGTATCATACATATAACATCACTAATACTTCTAAAACCCTAGCAAACGATGGGTGTCGACGACATGGATGCGGGATAGGCATCATAGATGTCGATGCGGGAATAATTGCTTAAACTAAAAAAATTACAACAAATGTGACATGTTCAACTAGTTCTATTAGTTCAACTAGTTCTTACTGAATATAAACTTACTATAAATAGAAATAAACTAGTTCTTTCTAAAAATAAACTAGTTCAACTAGTTATATTAATTTTCTTACTAAAAATACATTAGTTATATTAATTCAACTAGTTCTTACTAAAACTAAACCAGTTCAACTAGTTTATTAATTTACTTACTAATTATTTTAAACACTTACTAAAAATAGTAAAAAAAACTACATTATACAATAGTAAAAAACTACAGTGAAAAACAGAAAGAAAAAAAGATGGAGGGAGGAGGGGAAGGGAGGAG